>NC_092090.1:101059500-101092000 GCF_045679555.1 Salvelinus alpinus
ACTTGTGTGCTTTAACCATGTGTACATTGTTACAACACTGTGTATATATAATATAACATTTGTAATGTCTTTATTGTTTTGAAACTTCTGTATGTGTAATGTTTACTGTTAATTTGTATTGTTTATTTCACTTTTGTATAATATCTACCTCACTTGCTTTGGCAATGTTAACACATGTTTCCCATGCCAATAAAGCCCCTTGAATTGAATTGAATTGAATTGAATAGATAGATAGATAGATAGATAGATAGATAGATAGATAGATAGATAGATAGATAGATAGATAGATAGATAGATAGATAGATAGATAGATAGATAGATACTGAACAAAAATATAAACACAACAAGTTCATAGATTTTACTGAGATACAGTTCATATGTGGAAATCAGTCATTTGAAATAAATGCATTAGGCCCTAATCAAATCCGATTTTACAAACACATATTTAGCAGATGTAGCTCTAACAATACACACAAATCTAAAAGTAAAAAAATGGAATTAAGAAATATATAAATATTAGATCGAGCTAAATTGACTAAAATCTATGGATTTCACATGACTGGGAATATAGATAATACATCTGTTGGTCACGGACACCTTAAAAACAAAGGGCCTCACAATGGGCCTCAGGATCTTCTCACGGTATTTTTGTGCATTCAAATTGCCATTGATAAAATGCAATTGTGTTTGTTGTCCGTAGCTTATGTCTGCCCCATACCATGACCCCACCGCCCCCATGGGGCACTCTGTTCACAACGTTGACATCAGCAAACCACTCGCCTACATGACGCCATACACGTGATCTGCGGTTGTGAGGCCGGTTGGACATATTGCCAAATTCTCTAAAACAACGTTGGTAGAGAAATGAACATTAAATTCTCTGGCAACAGCTCTGGTGGACATTCCTGCAGTCAGCATGCCCACTGCACACTCCCTCAACTTGAGACATCTGTGGCATTGTGTTGTGACAAAAAATTTAGAGTAGCCTTTTATTGTCCCCAGCACAAGGTGCACCTGTGTAACGATCTTGCCGTTTAATCAGCTTCATGATATGCAACAATGGATTATCTTGTCAAAAGAGAAATGCTCACTAACAGCAATGTAAACAAATTTGTGCCCAAAATCTTTGAGAAATAAGCTTTTTGTACTTATAGGAAAATGTATGCAATCTTTTATTTCAGCTCATGAAACATGGGACCAACACTTTACATGTTGCGTTTATATTTTTGTTCATACTATTATATTATACTGACCAAGGATCATCTCTGTACTTTTTTGTAGCATGAAAACCGTTGGTCACAAGAAAAGCGATTTATTTTTGGGGTTTTGCTCGTCACATTTCACTCTTAATGCCGATAGCTAGCTAACTTTACGTAGCGTATGTTAGAAATATTAGGCGCGACATGTTTCTCTGTGTACGTGTGGAGACTGTGAAGTGAGAACATTGTTTGTTGTTGTCATCCCTCTTTGTTTATCGGTCTTGTATCCTTCTGAACGTTGCTGTGGGCAACAGTGCTGCTTTGTTTACTGAGAAATAACGCTGTTGCGCAAGTGCAGTCAACGATCGATCCCGGTCTGACTCCTCCTCCTCCTAGTACTAGTGATAAATCACTCTAGTGGTGCGTACTGTATCTAGCTTGCTGTTACTAAGCAATTTCAAAACAAACCAGATGGATTATTATTATATTAATCTGAGTTCATTATTTATACCTTCTCATGTACAGAAATAAAAAGTTTAAATGAATAGGAATCATGATTTTTATCGAATGCAATTTTATGTTGTTGGGCTATCATTTTAACGAAAAGGGTACATTTGTCCTCCAGAGTGATATGAACGGTTCAAAGTATTTATGCAATTATTACTGGGTTTTAAACATTTGTATAATAGGTTTTTCTTATTTTGTATGATTATTGTAATTTCAGCAAGTTTAGTTACTTGTTGCATGTCATATTAACACAACTGACTTTCTGTGTCGGTGCATTGTACATGGTTTTTTGGGGCATTATTATTGTTTAATGTGTTTTCTAAATATATTTTCAAGACATTGTCAGTCATGAGTTGTTATAAGCCCCGAGCGACAGGTCTTTGTACAGTTATGACAGGAGTGGTGGAGATGTGCTCCAACTCTGGGTGGACTTTTGTACTCTTTAAGGACCGATCAAAATGAAATCCTGGATTATTTTTGGTGGTCTTGTATTAGACTGCATTACTACAGTATATAATGTGCAGTGTGTGATGATGATGATGATGATGACTGAATGTTCATTGTATATTTGTGTTCAGTACAACAATGATTTAAAAAAATGTTGATTAACTCTTACATAAACTGTTACAAAAATGCAATAGATCTGGTACTTATTCTCTTAATTTAAATTAAAGACTTGCTGTTTACCACCAATTAGAGCTGTGTATGTGTGTTTTATTTGGAATTTGTGACTGACCGACTCAATTCGGTCTTAAGTAGCAAAATTAGAAATTGTGTTTTTTTTACACTGGATAAAAGTAGAGACTCAGAACTAGAAAATGGCATATCATACACTTCAGTTTAGGAACAATGGGAAAGTAATTCTGAATTGAAAGCTGATAAATTTGGAACCCCATTTCTGAGAAAATGGCCCTTGAATGTTTTTGGTACCTACTGGAGAGCTCTTCTTTGTTTACACCCATTCAGCATCGTTCACAACCTCTTAAACCTTTAGCCCCACACATCTCTTTAAGGGTTGATCCGAGTGTACTAACAACAACTCCCCTGTAAATAACTTTTATTATACACAGATTCTAAATAGCTATTGATTAAAAAATATATATTTTGTGGTTGTGACCTAGAGACTCTTGACCATTTATTTTGGGACTGTTCTTATGTCAGAAGATTTTGGAGTGAGTTAGATTCTATTTGAAAATAATCTACTACTTTCATTGTTCATTTGAAAGACTCTGATATTATGTTATATGGACCCTGATTTAACTTTCATTGTTCATTTGTTTATTTTTCATGGCAGGTAATTTATCTATAAAATGAAGTGGGTGGAGAACAAACCCCTCTTCATGTGAATATTGTTACAACACTGTATATATCCATAATATGACATTTGAAATGTCTCTATTCCTTTGTAACTTCTGTGAGGTGTATGTTTTATGGGGTGTATGTCTTGTCAATAACAGCTGGTGCACGATGTCTAATATTAAAGAAGTCTCGAGGTATTGCTCGCCTGAGGTAGAGTACCTTATAGTAAGATGTAGACAGCTGTCTATTTACCACCACATACCGATGCTGGCACTAAGACCGCACTTAACGAGCTGAAAAAGGCCATAAGCAAACAATAAAATGCTCATCCAGAATTGGCGCTCCTAGTGGCCGGGGACTTTAATGCAGGCAAACTTAAATCCGTTTTACCTCATTTCTACCAGCATGTTACATTTGCAACCAGAGGGAAAAAAACACCCACAGACTGGAATATGTTCCGGTATTCATCCAATGGCATTGAGGTGTATACCACCTCAGTCGTATGCCTCATCAATAAGTGCATTGACGACGACGTCCCCACAGTCACCGTACGTACGTATGCCAACGAGAAGCCATGGATTACAGGCAACATGCGCATCGAGCTAAAGGCTAGAGCTGCCGCCCTGCAAGGAGCGGGACACTAATCCAGACGCTTATAAGAAATCCTGCTATGCCCTCAGATGAACCATCAAACGGGCAAAGCGTCAATACAGGATTAAGATTGAATCCTACTACACCGGCTCTAACGCTAGTCGGATGTGACAGGGCTTGAAAACCTATTACGGACTACGAAAGGAGACCCAGCCGTGAGCTGCCCAGTGACGCGAGCCTACCAGACGAGCTAAATGCCTTTTATGCTTCCTTCGAGGCAAACAACACTGAAAAATGCATGAGAGCACCAGCTGTTTTGGACGAGTGCGATAACGTTTTCGGTAGCCGATGTGAGCAAGACCTTTAAACAGGTCAACATTCACAAGGCCTCGGGGCCAGATGGATTACCAGGACGTGTACTCAAAGCATGCGCGGACCAACTGGCAGGTGTCTTCACTGACATTTTCAACCTCTCCCTGACCGAGTCTGTAAACCTAGATGTTTCAAGCAGACCACCATAGTCCCTGTGCCCAAGGATGCGAAGGTAATCTGACTAAATGATTACCGCTCCATAGGACTCACATCGGTAGCCATGAAGTGCTTTGAAAGGCTCATCCTGGCTCAGATCAACAGCATCATTCCGGATACCCTAGACCCACTCCAATTTGCATAACGCCCCAAGAGATCCACAGATGCACCAATCGCACTCCACACTGCCCTTTCCCACCTGGACAAAAGGAACACCTATGTGAGAATGCTGTTCATTGACTACAGCTCAGCGTTCAATGCCATAGCGCCCACAGCTCATCACTAAGCTAAAGGACCCTGGGACTAAACATCTCCCTCTGCAATTGGATCCTTGACTTCCTGACTGGCCGGCCCCAGGTGGTAAGGGTAGGTAACAACACATCCACCACACTGATCCTCAACACTGGAGCCCCCCAGGGGTGTGTGCTTAGTCCCCTCCTGTACTCCCTATTCACTCACAACTGCGTGGCCAAACACGACTCCAACACTATCATTCAATTTGCTGATGACACAACAGTGGTAGGCCTGATTACCGACAACGGTGAGACAGCCTATAGGGAGGAGGTCAGAGACCTGGCAGTGTGGTGCCAGGACAACAACATCTCCCTCAATGTGAGCAAGACAAAGGAGCTGATCGTGGACTACAGGAAAATGCGGGCCGAACAGGCTGAAGTGGAGCGGGTCGAGAGTTTCACGTTCCTTGGTGACCACATCACCAACCAACTTTCATGGTCCAAACACACCAAGACAGTCGTGAAGAAAGAACGACAACACCTTTTCCCCCTCAGGAGACTGAAAAGATTTGTCATGGGGTCTCCAGATCCTCAAAAAGTTCTACAGCTGCACCATCGAGAGCAACCTGACCGGTTGCATCACCACCTGGTATGGTAACTGCTCGGAATCTGACCGTAAGGCGCTACAGAGGGTAGTGCGTACGGGGCCAAGCCTCCTGCCATCCAGGAATTATATACTAAGCGGTGTCAGAGGAAAGCCCCAAAAAATTATCAAGGACTCCAGTCATCCAAGTCATAGACTGTTCTCTCGTTGTTATTTTATTGTTACTTTTCATTATTTTTTACTTAAGAAAATATTTACCGAATAAACTAAACTCTTTCTTGAACTGCGCTGCTGGTTAAGGTAAGGAAGCAGTTCACGGTAAGGTCTTCCTACACCTGTTGTATTCAGCATTTCACGGTAAGGTCTTCCTACACCTGTTGTATTCGGTGCATGTGACAAATAAAGTTTGATTTGATTTGAGTGTAATGTTCACTGTTCATTTTTAGTTTTTCTCAATTTTGTTTATTATCTATTAGACTTGCTTTGGCAATGTAAACATATGTTTCCCATGCTAATAAAGCCCCTTAAATTGAAATTGAAGTGTGAGCTAGCTAGCTAGCTGATAGGACTAAGATTTTTATAACACTGAAGATAGACCGCAGTCTGTCGTTTAAAATGGGAGAAAATGAATCATAGTGGGCAGAACAAGCGAGGGGGTGGGCAGAGCAAGCGAGGGGGTGGGCAGAGCAAGCGAGGGGGTGGGCAGAGCAAGCGAGGGGGTGGGTAGAGCAAGGGGGTGGGCAGAGCAAGCGAGGGGGTGGGCAGAGCAAGCGAGGGGGTGGGCAGAGCAAGCGAGGGGGTGGGCAGAGCAAGCGAGGGGGTGGGTAGAGCAAGGGGGTGGGCAGAGCAAGCGAGGGGGTGGGCAGAGCCGAGCACCAGCTAGCGAGATCCTATTGGCACGTTCTCGCGTATATTTGTATATTTCCTTTAGGAAACGGCTACTCTGTTAAGTGGGCGCATGCAATAACTTAATTCGCCCCTTCCACTCCTTCTAAACAACACCATTTTTAGAAACTTTGGCAAAGGGTAAAGTCGACAGAACTTAGTCCACTCTGTAACAGATTCAAGTTTTGGGAAGAGAGTACTGTATTGAGATCAAATTTTTAATCTTTGAGAAAATTTGTAGAATGTTGGCCAAAATCCATCTTGTTCCATCTTCTCCCACTGCCAGCCAGTGGGCTTCCTCTCATGACCATATTTGGTGGTGAGTGGAAATGCCAACCGGATAATATATCACTACATAAATACATCTATAATATACCACTACATAAATACATCTATAATATAACATAATACTACATTAATACATCTATAATATAACATATCACTACATAAATACTACATTAATACATCTATAATATATCACTACATAAATACTAAACTCATATAGATAATTCATAAAAATCCAAATAACTTCACAGATCTTTATTGTATAGGGTTTAAACACTGTTTCCCATGCTTGTTCAATGAACCATAAACAATTAATGAACATGCACCGGTGGAACGGTCGTTAAGACACTAACAGCTTACAGACGGTAGGCAATTACAGTCACAGTTATGAAAACTTAGGACACTAAAAAGGCCTTTCTACTGACTCTGAAAAACACCAAAAGGAAGATGTCCAGACTCCCTGCTCATCTGCGTGAACATGCCTTAGGCATGCTGCAAGGAGGCATGAGGACTGCAGATGTGGCCAGGGCAATACATTTCAAAGTCCGTACTGTGAGACGCCTAAGACAGCGCTACAGGGAGACAGGACGGACAGCTGATCGTCCTCGCAGTGGCAGACCAGGTGTAACAACACCTGCACAGGATCGGTACATCCAAACATCACACCTGCGGGACAGGTACAGGATGGCAACAACAACTGCCCGAGTTACACCAGGAACGCCCAATCCCTCCATCAGTGCTCAGACTGTCCGCAATAGGCTGAGAGAGGCTGGACTGAGGGCTTGTCGGCTTGTTGTAAGGCAGATCCTCACCAGACATCACCGGCAACAAGGTCGCCTATGGGCACAAACCCACCGTCGCTGGACCAGACAGGATTGGCAAAAAGTGCTCTTCACTGACGAATCGTGGTTTTGTCTCACCAGGGGTGATGGTTGGATTCACGTTTATCGTCGAAGGAATGAGCATTACAACGAGGCCTGTACTCTGGAGCGGGATCAATTTGGAGGTGGAGGGTCCGTTGTGGTCTGGGGGCGGTGTGTCACAGCATCATCGGACTGAGCTTGTTGTCATTGCAGGCAATCTCAACGCTGTGCGTTACAGGGAAGACATCCTCCTCCCTCATGTGGTACCCTTCCTGCAGGCTCATCCTGACATGACCCTCCAGCATGACAATGCCACCAGCCATACTGCTCGTTTTGTGCGTGATTTCCTGCAAGACAGGAATGTCAGTGTTCTTGAGCACATCTGGGACCTGTTGGATCGGAGGGTGAGAGCCATTCCCCCCAGAACGGTCCGGGAACTTGCAGGTGCCTTGGTGGAAGAGTGTGGTAACATCTCACAGCAAGAACTGGCAAATCTGGTGCAGTCCATGAGGAGAAGATGCACTGCAGTACTTAATGCAGCTGGTGGCCACACCAGATACTTATTGTTACTTTTGATTTTGACCCCCCCATAGTTCAGGGACACATTATTCCATTTCTGTTAGTCACATGTCTGTGGAACTTGTTCAGTTTATGTCTCAGTTGTTGAATCTTGTTATGTTCATACAAATATTTACACATGTTAAGTTTTCTGAAAATAAACGCAGTTGACAGTGAGAGGACGTTTATTTTTTTGCTGAGTTTACATCAGGTGAAACATCAGTCATCTGTGTAAAGGATGTCCGTGATGGCAGTAGCATCGGCAACATTAAGACTACTAGTTTTCGGAATTTGCCTTCAAAATAAAAGTATGCGATACAAAATCTAGATTTCTTTTGCAGTTTTGCATCGTGCAAATTCTTAAAAGATTTATGACTACATGGGGACAAATCTAAACTAAAGAGAATTACTACTTCGTGTAAGATGAAGAATATAAGGTGGGGCACATTGAGAAATAGTTGGATCTTAAGTAAATTAATACAAAATATATATTTTATTAAACCTTTATTTAATTAGGCAAGTCGGTTAAGAACAAATTCTTGTTTACAATGAAGGCCTACACCGGCCAAACCTGGACGACGCTGGGCCAATTGTGCTCCGCCCTATGGGACTCACAATCACGGCCGGTTGTGATACAGCCTGGATTCGAACCAGGGTGTCTGTAGTGACACTTCTAGCACTGAGATGCAGTGCCTTAGACAGCTGCGCCACTCGGGAGCCTACTGGTAAAAAAAAAAACTCACTAGAGTCCCTAGTCCAGTCTACTCACTAGAGTCCCTAGTCCAGTCTACTCACTAGAGTCCCTAGTCCAGTCTACTCACTAGAGTCCCTAGTCCAGCCTACTCACTAGAGTCCCTAGTCCAGTCTACTCACTAAACGAATACCGCCCCGTAGCTAAACGACTACCGCCCCATAGCACTCACTTCCGTCATCATGAAGTGCTTTGAGAGACTAGTCAAGGACCATATCACCTCCACCCTACCTGACACCCCAGACCCACTCCAATTTTCTTACCACCCCAATAGGTCCACAGACGACGCAATCGCAACCACACTGCACACTGCCCTAAGCCATCTGGACAAGAGGGACACCTATGTGAGAATGCTGTTCATCGACTACAGCTCAGCATTTAACACCATAGTACCCTCCAAACTCGTCATCAAGCTCGAGTCCCTGGGTCTCGACCCCGCCCTGTGCAACTGGGTACTGGACTTCCTAACGGGCCGCCCCCAGGTGGTGAGGGTAGGAAACAACATCTCCACCCCGCTGATCCTCAACACTGGGGCCCCACAAGGGTGCGTTCTGAGCCCTCTCCTGTACTCCCTGTTCACCCACGACTGCGTGGCCATGCACGCCTCCAACTCAATCGATTGTGTGATGATTGTGATGATGCAGTCAGTCTCTCCTCAGCTCTTAGCCAAGAGAGACTGGCACGCATAGTATTTTAATCACCCCTCTGATTACAATTAAGAGCAAGACGTGCAGCTCTGTTCTGGGCCAGCTGCAGCTTAACTAGGTCTTTCCTTGCAGCACTGGACCACACGACTGGGACAATAATCAAGATTAGACAGAACCTGCAAAACTTGCTTTTTGGAGTGTGGTGTCAAAAAAGCAGAGCATCTCATTGTTATGGACAGATCTCTCCCCATCTTTACAATCATTGAATCTATATGTTTTGACCATGACAGTTTACGGTCTAAGGTAACGGCAAGTCATTTAGTCTTCTCAACTTGTTAAATAGCCACACCATTCATTACCAGATTCAGCTGAGGTCTAGAACTTAAGAAATGATTTGTACCAAATACAATGCTCTTAGTTTTAGAGATGTTCAGGACCAGTTTATTACTGGCCACCCATTCCAAAACAAACTGCAACTTTTTGTTAAGGGTTTCAGTGACTTCTTTGCTGTGGTTGCTGATATGTTTATGGTTGAGTCATCAGCATACATGGACACACATGCTTTGTTTAATGCCAGTGGCAGTTCATTGGTAAAACATAGAAAAGAGTAGAGAGCCTAGAGAGCTGCCCGGCGGTACACCCCACATAACATGTTTGACATGAGAGAAGCTTCCGTTAAAGAAAACCCTCTGAGTTCTATTAGATAGATAGCTCTGAATCCACGATATGGCAGGGGTTGAAAAGCCATAACACTAGCTATGACGCTAGTATTTGTATAAACTCTTCATTGGTAAGTGCATGCAAGTATTACCCCAATGCAATTCTGAAATCTATACATCCAAAGTGCGAGTTATACTTTTTTTTTGTTCAAATTAACTAATTATTTTCTTGTTTCATTTATATAAAAACATTCCAGCATTGTTTGGTATTATCTAGTCCAAATATGGAATGATTCCACTATTAGTTTCCTTTTACATCACTTTCAAAGGAGGGGACATTTATTTTGAAGGCGAACAGTAAATTCCACTATTGTGGCTCGTCCTTAGTGTCTCGCTTCACACAGGTTCAGACACCTGAGATGGCGAACGAGAATTGTGGTGAGAAACAAATGCAAGAACGCATTCGGTTGAGAGTAGTAGAGAGGGTGCGTACTTTTGTGAATGTTCTGTCAAAAATAACGGCACATTGCAGAATCGGAAAACCGACGATTATTTCATGGTAACCGAAGATCTTCATAACCGGATTACAAGGGCTGACATTCAATCCGAAACTCGTTAGTTGTCTTCAGACTCATTTTATGTGTCGTGAGTGAAATAAGGAAAACATGACGGAGCTAAGGAAGAGAGGAGGAGGAGGGGATCCTGACAGCGTTAGTGACAAGGTGAGAAACTTAAACTAAGAAAACATTTGATCCTCTTTCGTGCTCAAATGTGCTCCTTGTGGCTAGGGAGTTGTAGCTAGCTAATCTTCTTCCTCGCTAATTAGCTTAGTTAGCTAGGTAGATCATGTTCAGTAAACGTTAACTAGCTAGCGGGATAACTATGTGAATGTTACGTTACCATACCGACAGTTATTTAATAACTGTATAACCCTGTAAATATTGCCATTGTAGCGAATAATGGCTTATTTGGTTACACGAATCATAATTTGCTAGCCAACATGCTATCGAGCTGCTGGCTAACATGTCAAACCAGCTGACTCGGTGCTCTAGCTAGTGACCCACACATAACTATTGTAAAAAGATGGCCAGCAAGACAAAGGTCAGCAGTTTAGCTGACACAATGTAACCAAATGTTATATACTTTTACCCCAAATATAATATAGGACGCTCTTTTCGTGCCTTGGACCCAAAGTTTAGGAGTAAGTTGCTTTCTCATTGGAAAGACAATCACGCGGTCCGTTTGACAGATATAATACTATAGCCTGACTCCCTGGGGTGGATTGAGGATCTAGGCAAGGTTTGCTCCTAATCATTTACAATATCTAATAAAATGAGGAGAAATGTGTCTAGCATGTAGTTAATAACATAATTATTATATTCCATTTAGCAGACGTTTTTATCCAAAGCAACTTAGTCATGGGGCGGTAAGTAGCCTAGTGTTTATAGCGTTGGTTGCTGGGTCAAATCCCCGAGCTGACAAGGTATAAATCTGTCGTTCTGCCCCTGAACAAGGCAGGTAACCCACTGTTCCTAGGCCGTGATTGAAGATAAGAATTTGTTCTTAACTGACTTGCCTAGTTAAATAAATGTGTGCGGGAATCGAACCCACTACCCTGGCGTTACAAGCTATACCAACTGAGCTACGAAGGACCACGTTTTATTAAATGAAATGAATTCAAAAAAAAAAAAATACGACTTGACTATGGTATTCTTAGACATGATGAAGAATAGTAAGGTGTAAAAAGGGTTTGGAGTTATGACATAGCTCGGCTACATGGTATGCCTGCATTGTAAACAACACGTCAACAGCGTTGTGATGTTATAATCATTATGTTTACTTCATGGTGGTGGACGTTACACAGTTGGGACGGTGACGCTTCTCTGTGTAGCGATTAAATAGACAGGCCATTGAAAAGCATGACATACATGGCCATGGTAACTAGTTTAAATAACAACACCATAGGGCCTGCTTTCCAGATTGATAATGACCCCCGCCGTGACCTCACTCTCCCAACATGTCTCACGAGTTGGGATATGCAACAAAAAAAAATATATATATACTTTTCCAATAAAAAAAAGTGAGTTTACAACTTTCAAAGCAGAATTACTTTCCTATTGTTTCTCAACTGTTGTGGTATGATACACCATTTTGTAGCTCTAAATCTCAACTTTTTTTTATCCAATGTAAAAAAAAAAAAAACACCATTCAGTCACATATACGGTATAATACACACGTGTACATGTGAAATAGCATCACCCACCAAATTATTATAATCCACTACTCACCCCTCTGGGTCCTGATCAATAGTAGTGGACTATAGGGAATAGGGTGCCATTTGGGACACAATCAGGATCTACATTACATTGTACAGATCCAACGTTTTCGGGATCTTTAGTCCGCCGGGCCGAAAGATCCAGAGCTTCCGGAAGCTTCTGCGCATGTACGAATCACTCAACAGAGAAGTGCCACTAGGAAAAAAAGTACACCATCTGCGTAAAAAAATGTGTTCACTGTACATCATTCAATACAACACTTTAGGCTAGTTCCAACACAACACGGTATATTTAATTTTTTATTTAACCTTTTATTTAACTAGGCAAGTCCAGTTAAGAGTTCTTATCTACGATGACGGCCTACCACGGACAACGCTGGGCCAATTGTGCGCCGCCCATCACGGCCGGATGTGATGCAGCCTCGGAATTCGAACCAGGGACTGTAGTGACGCACCTTAGACCGCTGCACCAATCGGGGAGCCATGACTTAACATCTAAATGCATATCCTAAATGAAATTGAGATCACATGGTTACTATACAGAATGATGCTGCATGGAAGTTTCACCGGTTAAAACGTGAGGATTTATCATTCATGGTTGAATGCAGTGTTTTATTTATTTTTTACTTTAAGTTATGAGATATATTCTGTTATGTAGAATACTGTGACCGTTGTGTTCTTGCAGAGACGGTGTAAAGAGACTGTTCTCTAGGAGTAGAGCAGAGACGGTGTAAAGAGACTGTTCTCTAGGAGTAGAGCAGAGACGGTGTAAAGAGACTGTTCTCTAGGAGTAGAGCAGAGACGGTGTAAAGAGACTGTTCTCTAGGAGTAGAGCAGAGACGGTGTAAAGAGACTGTTCTCTAGGAGTAGAGCAGAGACGGTGTAAAGTCTGTTCTCTAGGAGTAGAGCAGAGACGGTGTAAAGAGACTGTTCTCTAGGAGTAGAGCAGAGACGGTGTAAAGAGACTGTTCTCTAGGAGTAGAGCAGAGACGGTGTAAAGAGACTGTTCTCTAGGAGTAGAGCAGAGACGGTGTAAAGAGACTGTTCTCTAGGAGTAGAGCAGAGACGGTGTAAAGAGACTGTTCTCTAGGAGTAGATCAGAGACGGTGTAAAGAGACTGTTCTCTAGGAGTAGAGCAGAGACGGTGTAAAGAGACTGTTCTCTAGGAGTAGAGCAGAGACGGTGTAAAGAGACTGTTCTCTAGGAGTAGAGCAGAGACGGTGTAAAGAGACTGTTCTCTAGGAGTAGAGCAGAGACGGTGTAAAGAGACTGTTCTCTAGGAGTAGAGCAGAGACGGTGTAAAGAGACTGTTCTCTAGGAGTAGAGCAGAGACGGTGTAAAGAGACTGTTCTCTAGGAGTAGAGCAGAGACGGTGTAAAGAGTCTGTTCTCTAGGAGTAGAGCAGAGACGGTGTAAAGAGACTGTTCTCTAGGAGTAGAGCAGAGACGGTGTAAAGAGACTGTTCTCTAGGAGTAGAGCAGAGACGGTGTAAAGAGACTGTTCTCTAGGAGTAGAGCAGAGACGGTGTAAAGAGACTGTTCTCTAGGAGTAGAGCAGAGACGGTGTAAAGAGACTGTTCTCTAGGAGTAGAGCAGAGACGGTGTAAAGAGACTGTTCTCTAGGAGTAGAACAGAGACGGTGTAAAGAGACTGTTCTCTAGGAGTAGAGCAGAGACGGTGTAAAGAGACTGTTCTCTAGGAGTAGAGCAGAGACGGTGTAAAGAGACTGTTCTCTAGGAGTAGAGCAGAGACGGTGTAAAGAGACTGTTCTCTAGGAGTAGAGCAGAGACGGTGTAAAGAGACTGTTCTCTAGGAGTAGAGCAGAGACGGTGTAAAGAGACTGTTCTCTAGGTGTAGAGCAGAGACGGTGTAAAGAGACTGTTCTCTAGGAGTAGAGCAGAGACGGTGTAAAGAGACTGTTCTCTAGGTGTAGAGCAGAGACGGTGTAAAGAGACTGTTCTCTAGGAGTAGAGCAGAGACGGTGTAAAGAGACTGTTCTCTAGGTGTAGAGCAGAGACGGTGTAAAGAGACTGTTCTCTAGGAGTAGAACAGAGACGGTGTAAAGAGACTGTTCTCTAGGAGTAGAGCAGAGACGGTGTAAAGAGACTGTTCTCTAGGTGTAGAGCAGAGACGGTGTACAGAGACTGTTCTCTAGGAGTAGAGCAGAGACGGTGTAAAGAGACTGTTCTCTAGGAGTAGAGCAGAGACGGTGTAAAGAGACTGTTCTCTAGGAGTAGAGCAGAGACGGTGTAAAGAGACTGTTCTCTAGGAGTAGAGCAGAGACGGTGTAAAGAGACTGTTCTCTAGGAGTAGAGCAGAGACGGTGTAAAGAGACTGTTCTCTAGGAGTAGAGCAGAGACGGTGTAAAGAGACTGTTCTCTAGGAGTAGAGCAGAGACGGTGTAAAGAGACTGTTCTCTAGGAGTAGAGCAGATACGGTGTAAAGAGACTGTTCTCTAGGAGTAGAGCAGAGACGGTGTAAAGAGACTGTTCTCTAGGAGTAGAACAGAGACCGTGTAAAGAGACTGTTCTCTAGGAGTAGAACAGAGACCGTGTAAAGAGACTGTTCTCCAGGAGTAGAGCAGAGACGGTGTAAAGAGACTGTTCTCCAGGAGTAGAGCAGAGACGGTGTAAAGAGACTGTTCTCTAGGAGTAGAGCAGAGACGGTGTAAAGAGACTGTTCTCTAGGAGTAGAACAGAGACGGTGTAAAGAGACTGTTCTCCAGGAGTAGAGCAGAGACTGTGTAAAGAGACTGTTCTCCAGGAGTAGAGCAGAGACTGTGTAAAGAGACTGTTCTCCAGGAGTAGAGCAGAGACGGTGTAAAGAGACTGTTCTCCAGGAGTAGAGCAGAGACGGTGTAAAGAGACTGTTCTCTAGGAGTAGAGCAGAGACGGTGTAAAGAGACTGTTCTCCAGGAGTAGAGCAGAGACGGTGTAAAGTAGAGAATAAACACGTGCAGAAGCTTCGGGAAGCTCACAATCTTTTGGTCCCGTGAACTTTAGAGTTGAATCCGAAGCCACGGCCTACATTTGTATATGGCTCTGGGTTATCCTAGGTTATCCCCCCCCTCCCCCCCCTCCCTAGACTTTCTGCTGCTTCAAAGGCTCACCGTGACCACTCCCTCTCCTCGGCCCACTATGGACTTGTGTGGCGTGTCTGTCAAAGGTTCTATCTGGTTTTATGTGTGTGGCTGCATTACACAACGAAAGTAGTGATTCATGACATGATGTCGTCTGACCTGATTTAGCTCTGGGAATGTGTGTCCCAACTGGCATACTATTCCCATAGGACTCTGGTATAAAGTAGTGCACTATATAGGGAATAGGATGCCATAGGACTCTGGTATAAAGTAGTGCACTATATATTGAATAGGATGCCATAGGACTCTGGTATAAAGTAGTGCACTATATAGGGAATAGGGTGCCATTTGGGACATGGTCCTCTATGCCATAGGACTCTGGTTATTTATGTGTAATGTCTTAGATATGGTGCCAAAGTGGTGATCGGAAAGCAGCCCACAATGTAGGTTAGACTGCCACAGGAGTCCCAGAACATGTGCTGTTATGAGGTTATTACAGACACGCAGCCAGTTACCTGTTCTATAGAGTGGTAGGCAGGCAGCTAGCTGTTCTATAGAGTGGTAGTTAGGCAGGCAGCTAACTGTTCTATAGAGTGGCAGGTAGGCAGGCAGCTAACTGTTCTATAGAGTGGTAGGCAGGCAGGCAGCTAACTGTTCTATAGAGTGGTAGGCAGGCAGGCAGCTAACTGTTCTATAGAGTGGTAGGCAGGCAGCTAACTGTTCTATAGAGTGGCAGGCAGGCAGGCAGCTAACTGTTCTATAGAGTGGTAGGCAGGCAGGCAGCTAACTGTTCTATAGAGTGGCAGGCAGGCAGGCAGCTAACTGTTCTATAGAGTGGTAGGCAGGCAGGCAGCTAACTGTTCTATAGAGTGGTAGGCAGGCAGGCAGCTAACTGTTCTATAGAGTGGTAGGCAGGCAGGCAGCTAACTGTTCTATAGAGTGGCAGGCAGGCAGGCAGCTAACTTTTCTATAGAGTGCAGGCAGGCAGGCAGCTAACTGTTCTATAGAGTGGCAGGCAGGCAGGCAGCTAACTGTTCTATAGAGTGGTAGGCAGGCAGGCAGCTAACTGTTCTATAGAGTGGTAGGCAGGCAGGCAGCTAACTGTTCTATAGAGTGGTAGGCAGGCAGGCAGCTAACTGTTCTATAGAGTGGTAGGCAGGCAGGCAGCTAACTGTTCTATAGAGTGGTAGGCAAGCAGGCAGCTATCTGTTCTATAGAGTGGTAGGCAGGCAGGCAGCTAACTGTTCTATAGAGTGGCAGGCAGGCAGCTAACTGTTCTATAGAGTGGTAGACAGGCAGCTAGCTGTTCTATAGAGTGGTAGGCAGGCAGCTAGCTGTTCTATAGAGTGGTAGGCAGGCAGCTAGCTGTTCTATAGAGTGGTAGGCAGGCAGGCAGCTAATCCCAAATCCTTAAGGTATGATCTTGGAACATGGCTCGTTGAAAAAGTTCAAACACACACTGACCTCCTTGACTTGTGTTGTGTAGTCGTGATTTAAATGGATTACCTCCGTCACAGTGGAGGTAAAGCCTTGTTCCTGTACCTGCCCTTGTATGGGACGGTCTGTCTGTCAATCTGTCCTCTGATTTAGGTTCTGTGGGGCTAGTGGGACATACACAGCTTGGTAGTGGAACCCTCGTGTAGTGATAAACTACCCTGGTCCCAGATCAGTTGTCTCCTATGTCCATTGGCATGACAGGACTTACATCTAGGACCAGGCTAGTACAAAATCAGGAACAATTTAGCTGTTCTCACTTCTATCCATAGCAGCCAGCCAGCACTGTGCTTTCTTCATACAGTAGCTTACTAGACTCCAGCCGTGGCAGTAGCTTACTAGACTCCAGCCGCGGCAGTAGCTTACTAGACTCCAGCCGCGACAGTAACAGCAGTAGCTTACTAGACTCCAGCCACAGCAGTAACAGCAGTAGCTTACTAGACTCCAGCCGCGGCAGTAACAACAGTAGCTTACTAGACTCCAGCCGCGGCAGTAACAGCAGTAGCTTACTAGACTCCAGCCGCGGCAGTAACAGCAGTAGCTTACTAGACTCCAGCCGCGACAGTAACAGCAGTATCTTACTAGACTCCAGCCGCGGCAGTAACAGCAGTAGCTTACTAGACTCCAGCCGCGGCAGTAGCTTACTAGACTCCAGCCACAGCAGTAGCTTACTAGACTCCAGCCGCGGCAGTAACAGCAGTAGCTTACTAGACTCCAGCCGCGGCAGTAACAGCAGTAGCTTACTAGACTCCAGCCGCGGCAGTAACAGCAGTAGCTTACTAGACTCCAGCCGCGGCAGTAACAGCAGTAGTTTACTAGACTCCAGCCACGGCAGTAGCTTACTAGACTCCAGCTGCGGCAGTAGCTTACTAGTCTCCAGCCGCGGCAGTAGCTTACTAGACTCCAGCCGCGACAGTAACAGCAGTAGCTTACTAGACTCCAGCCACAGCAGTAACAGCAGTAGCTTACTAGACTCCAGCCGCGGCAGTAACAGCAGTAGCTTACGAGACTCCAGCCGCGGCAGTAGCTTACGAGACTCCAGCCGTGGCAGTAGCTTACTAGACTCCAGCCGCGGCAGTAACAGCAGTAGCTTACTAGACTCCAGCCGCGGCAGTAACAGCAGTAGCTTACT
Organism: Salvelinus alpinus; assembly: GCF_045679555.1. Classification (NCBI taxonomy): domain Eukaryota; kingdom Metazoa; phylum Chordata; class Actinopteri; order Salmoniformes; family Salmonidae; genus Salvelinus; species Salvelinus alpinus. The sequence continues at coordinate 101,077,089 of NC_092090.1, forward strand.
AGACTCCAGCCGTGGCAGTAGCTTACTAGACTCCAGCCGCGACAGTAACAGCAGTAGCTTACTAGACTCCAGCCGCGGCAGTAACAGCAGTAGCTAACTAGACTCCAGCCGCGGCAGTAGCTTACTAGACTCCAGCCACAGCAGTAGCTTACTAGACTCCAGCCGCGGCAGTAACAGCAGTAGCTTACTAGACTCCAGCCGCGGCAGTAACAGCAGTAGCTTACTAGACTCCAGCCGCGGCAGTAACAGCAGTAGATTACTAGACTCCAGCCACAGCAGTAGCTTACTAGACTCCAGCCGCGGCAGTAGCTTGCTAGACTCCAGCCGCGGCAGTAGCTTACTAGACTCCAGCCACTGCAGTAGCTTACTAGACTCCAGCCACTGCAGTAGCTTACTAGACTCCAGCCACTGCAGTAGCTTACTAGACTCCAGCCACCGCAGTAGCTTACTAGACTCCACCCACTGCAGTAGCTTACTAGACTCCAGCCGCGGCAGTAGCTTACTAGACTCCAGCCGCGGCAGTAGCTTACTAGACTCCAGCCGCGGCAGTAGCTTACTAGACTCCAGCCGCGGCAGTAGCTTACTAGACTCCAGCCGCGGCAGTAGCTTACTAGACTCCAGCCGCGGCAGTAGCTTACTAGACTCCAGCCGCGGCAGTAACAGCAGTAGCTTACTAGACTCCAGCCGCGGCAGTAACAGCAGTAGCTTACTAGACTCCAGCCGCGGCAGTAACAGCAGTAGCTTACTAGACTCCAGCCGCGGCAGTAGCTTACTAGACTCCAGCCGCGGCAGTAACAGCAGTAGCTTACTAGACTCCAGCCGCGGCAGTAGCTTACTAGACTCCAGCCACAGCAGTAGCTTACTAGACTCCAGCCGCGGCAGTAACAGCAGTAGCTTACTAGACTCCAGCCGCGGCAGTAGCTTACTAGACTCCAGCCGCGGCAGTAGCTTACTAGACTCCAGCCGCGGCAGTAGCTTACTAGACTCCAGCCACTGCAGTAGCTTACTAGACTCCAGCCACTGCAGTAGCTTACTAGACTCCAGCCACCGCAGTAGCTTACTAGACTCCACCCACTGCAGTAGCTTACTAGACTCCAGCCGCGGCAGTAGCTTACTAGACTCCAGCCGCGGCAGTAGCTTACTAGACTCCAGCCGCGGCAGTAGCTTACTAGACTCCAGCCGCGGCAGTAGCTTACTAGACTCCAGCCGCGGCAGTAGCTTACTAGACTCCAGCCGCGGCAGTAACAGCAGTAGCTTACTAGACTCCAGCCGCGGCAGTAACAACAGTAGCTTACTAGACTCCAGCCACAGCAGTAACAGCAGTAGCTTACTAGGCTCCAGCCACAGCAGTAACAGCAGTAGCTTACTAGACTCCAGCCGCGGCAGTAACAGCAGTAGCTTACTAGACTCCAGCCGCGGCAGTAGCTTACTAGACTCCAGCCGCGGCAGTAACAGCAGTAGCTTACTAGACTCCAGCCGCGGCAGTAACAACAGTAGCTTACTAGACTCCAGCCACAGCAGTAACAGCAGTAGCTTACTAGGCTCCAGCCACAGCAGTAACAGCAGTAGCTTACTTGACTCCAGCCGCGGCAGTAACAGCAGTAGCTTACTAGACTCCAGCCGCGACAGTAACAGCAGTAGCTTACTAGACTCCAGCCGCGGCAGTAACAGCAGTAGCTTACTAGACTCCAGCCGCGGCAGTAACAGCAGTAGCTTACTAGACTCCAGCCGCGACAGTAACAGCAGTAGCTTACTAGACTCCAGCTAGGCCAAACACAGCCTTGCACTACAAAGCAGAACAGAATGCATGTTTGTTGGCCTGCCTTTTTTGTCTGTGTTCATTTGGCTGTTTGATGCCCAAGTGAGAATGAATCCCTCATCAGGCTGGGCCTCGGTTTTCTGCCACCTCTGCAAAGCAGTTAAAGGGACCAGGGTGGAATAATTGTGCAAATAATTTAAAGGGATGGTCCCTCTGCAAAGCTTTTAAAGAGAGGATGAGAGGTACCAGATACCATCAGGGCGACTGTTCCATTTCTGGATAGAGACAGGGGTCAGTGTGTGTACACCTCACTGCTCGCCCTCTCATTCATTTCCTCCTGAATAGTGCTCTTTCTGCTTTTGTAGCATGGCCTTGGTGGTGTAGACAGACAGACACAGACAGACAGACAGACAGACAGACAGGGGGCTGTTTCTTCCCTGGCTGTTGGGGATTATCCTAGTCTCATTCTTTCTCTCGCTTGCTCTCTTTTTCTCTCGCTCGCTCGCTCTCTTTTTCGCTCGCTCGCTCTCTTTCGCTCGCACTCTCTCAACAATTTAAGGGCTTTATTGGCATGTTAACATTGCCAAAGCAAGTGAAGTAGATAATAAACTAAAGTGAAATTTACAGTAAATATTACACTCCCAGAAGTTCCAAAAATAAATTAATTTAAAATGTCATATTATGTAAATATACAGTGTTGTAATTCTTTCCAATGTGTCAAGTAATTATCTTTTTGTTTTCTAATGATTTGGTTGGGTCTAATTGTGTTGCTGTCCTGGGGCTCTGTGGGGTCTGTTTGTGTTTGTGAACAGAGCCCCAGGACCAGCTTGCTTAGGGGACTCTTCTCCAGGTTAATTTCTCTGTAGGTGATGGCTTTGTTATGGAAGGTTTGGGAATCGTTTCCTTTCAGGTGGTTATAGAATTTAACGTCTCTTTTCTGGATTTTGATAATTGGCGGTTGTCGGCCTAATTCTAATCTGCGTGCATTATTTGGTGTTTTACGTTGTATATATTTGCAGAATTCTGCGTGCAGAGTCCCATTTGGTGAATTCTTGGTTGGTGCGCGGACCCCAGACCTCACAACCATAAAGGGCAATGGGTTCTATAACTTATTCAAGTATTTTTAGCCAGATCCTAAATGGTATGTCAAATGTAGTTCCTTTTGATGGCATAGAAGGCCCTTCTTGCCTTGTCTCTCAGCTCGTTCACAGCTTTGTGGAGTTACCTGTGGCGCTGATGTTTAGGCTGAGGTAAATATAGTTTGTGTGCTCTAGGTTAGCGGTGTCTAGATGGAATTTGTATTCGTGGTCCTGGCGACCGGACCTTTTTGGAACACCATTAGTCTTACTGAGATTTACTGTCAGGGCCCAGGTCTGGCAGAATCTGTGCAGAAGATCTAGGTGCTGCTGTAGGCCCTCCTTGGTTGGTGACAGAAGCACCAGATCATCAGCAAATGGTAGACATTTGACTTCAGATTCTAGTAGGGTGAGGCCGGGTGCTGCAGACTGTTCTAGTGCCCTCGGCAATTCGTTGATATATATGTTGAAGAGGGTGGGGCTTAAGCTGCATCACTGTCTCATCCCGTCTCACCCCACGGCCCTGTGGAAAGAAATATGTGTGTTTTGACAATTTTAACCGCACACTTGTTTGTGTACATGGATTTTATAATGTCGTGTGTTTTACCCCCAACACAGCGTTCCATCAATTTGTATAGCAGAACCTCATGCCAAATTGAGTCTGTTTTTAAAAAAATCAACAAAGCATGAGAAGACTTTGCCTTTGTTTTGGTTTGTTTGTTTGTCAATTAGAGTGTGCAGGGTGAATACGTGGTCTGTCCTACGGTAATTTGGTAAAAAGCCAATTTGACATTTGCTCAGTACATTGTTTTCATTGAGGAAATGTACGAGTCTGCTGTTAATGATAATGCAGAGGATTTTCCCAAGGTTGCTGTTGACACATATCCCACGGTAGTTACTGGGGTCAAATTTGTCAGTGTGATCAGTCCTTAGTTCTAAATATTGGGGAAGATGCCAGAGCCAAGGATGATGTTAAAGAGTTTAAGTATTTAAGCCAATTGGAATTTGTTGTCTGTATGTTTTATCATTTCATTAAGGATACCATCAACACCACAGGACTGTTTGGGTTGTAGGGTTTGTATTTGGTCCTGTAGTTCATTCAAGGTAATTGGAGAATCCAGTGGGTTCTGGTAGTCTTTAATAGTTGATTCTAAGATTTGTATTTGATCCTGTATATATTTTTGGGGTCTGTTCTTGGTTATAGGACCAAAAATAGTGGAGAAGTTGATTATCCATCTCAGTTTTGGAAAGATAACGCTTCAGGCTTTTTGTTTTAGTGTTTTCCAATTTTCTGTGGATTCTTCAATTACATTGAGCTGATTTCTGACGTGCTGTTCCCCACTTGTTCCCCACTTTTTCCGTGGTGCTGGACTTTGACTAGGCCATTACAGAACTTCAAATATTGTTGCATTTTAGCCATTTTCATGTAGACTTGATTGTGTGTTTTGAATCCTTGTCTTGCTGCTCTTCAGCTCAGACATATTACCTGACATTCTCCTGTAGAGTTCTCTGATACAGAGCACAATTCATGGTTCCTTCTATTAAGGCAAGTCGTCCAGGTCCTGAGGCAGCAAAGTATCCCCAAACCATCACACTACCACCACCATGCTGGACCCCAAACCATCACACTACCACCACCATGCTGGACCCCAAACCATCACACTACCACCACCATGCTGACCCCAAACCATCACACTACCACCACCATGCTGACCCCAAACCATCACACTACCACCACCGTGCTGACCCCAAACCATCACACTACCACCACCGTGCTGACCCCAAACCATCACACTACCACCACCATGCTGACCCCAAACCATCACACTATCACCACCATGCTGACCCCAAACCATCACACTACCACCACCATGCTGACCCCAAAGCATCACACTACCACCACCATGCTGACCCCTAACCATCACACTACCACCACCATGCTGACCCCAAACCATCACACTACCACCACCATGCTGACCCCAAACCATCACACTACCACCACCGTGCTGGACCGTTGGTATGAGGTTCTTACCGTGGAATGCAGTGTTTGGTTTTCGCCAGGCATTATGGGACGCATCTCGTCCAAAAAGCACCTTGAAGCACCTGGATGAGGGAAACCATGAAAGGGAAAATGTTTCACCCTGCTACAATACAGCGGGTAAACGCAAGTGACTGTGCTTCAAAACCAAATGTTTACCTGGCCCACCACTCCACCCTGTACTTGAACATCCTTTACGACCAGGTCCACCTATACAAGGAAGCAGTGCCCACCTTCGCCCGGACCCTAAAGGACATCGCTCTCAAACGCAGCCCCAACACTTCACACAGGAGCAACAGATCTATAGACACCCCGCCCAGACCAGCGGGACCCCCCCGGACCACGCCGAGAGGACCTATATCCAGACCACAGCACCCCCAGCCACATGAACACTCCCCCCCCCCCCCCCCCCAAGTCAACCATGCCCACACCCCATTTAGGCCCCCTCAGATCTGACCTATGCCACTCCTGCCCACCCCCCCCCCCCCCCCACCCCCACTCACGCAGAGAGGGCCTCAACATGGAAGTCACACATACGCCCAGGCCGTGAGCGGGCAAACAGGCCCAACCCCCACTCTTGCACTAGCCCAAGCCAATGGCATGTACCAGATGCTCAGCAGGCTCTGCTCAAACTTACTGGCCTGAGGCCAAACCACACGACACTTGAAGGAACTCAACTCCTTCACTATCTCATCCTGTAATATCCAAGGCCTAGGTTTTACAGTGAGCTGGTAGTCCCATCCACCAAACTACCAGGTGTGAAACAGGGAATGGACTCAGGGGTTATGATAATTTGGTATAGAGCAGACCTAACTCACTCTATTAAATTAATCAAAACAAGAACATATTATATTTGGCGAGAAATTCAAAAGAAAATGATCTTAACAGAGTAAAATGTCCTCCTGTGTGCTACCTACAGTGGGGAGAACAAGTATTTGATACACTGCCGATTTTGCATGTTTTCCTACTTACAAAGCATGTAGAGGTCTGTAATTTTTATCATAGGTACACTTCAACTGTGAGAGACGGAATCTAAAACAAAAATCCAGAAAATCACATTGTATGATTTTTAAGTAATTAATTTGCATTTTATTGCATGACATAAGTATTTGATACATCAGAAAAGCAGAACTTAATATTTGGTACAGAAACCTTTGTTTGCAATTACAGAGATCATACGTTTCCTGTAGTTCTTGACCAGGTTTGCACACACTGCAGCAGGGATTTTGGCCCACTCCTCCATACAGACCTTCTCCAGATCCTTCAGGTTTCGGGGCTGTCGCTGGGCAATACGGACTTTCAGCTCCCTCCAAAGATTTTCTATTGGGTTCAGGTCTGGAGACTGGCTAGGCCACTCCAGGACCTTGAGATGCTTCTTACGGAGCCACTCCTTAGTTTCCCTGGCTGTGTGTTTCGGGTCGTTGTCATGCTGGAAGACCCAGCCACGACCCATCTTCAATGCTCTTACTGAGGGAAGGAGGTTGTTGGCCAAGATCTCGCGATACATGGCCCCATCCATCCTCCCCTCAATACGGTGCAGTCGTCCTGTCCCCTTTACAGAAAAGCATCCCCAAAGAATGATGTTTCCACCTCCATGCTTCACGGTTGGGATGGTGATCTTGGGGTTGTACTCATCCTTCTTCTTCCTCCAAACACGGCGAGTGGAGTTTAGACCAAAAAGCTCTATTTTTGTCTCAACAGACCACATGACCTTCTCCCATTCCTCCTCTGGATCATCCAGATGGTCATTGGCAAACTTCAGACGGGCCTGGAAATGCGCTGGCTTGAGCAGGGAGACCTTGCGTGCGCTGCAGGATTTTAATCCATGACGGCGTAGTGTGTTACTAATGGTTTTCTTTGAGACTGTGGTCCCAGCTCTCTTCAGGTCATTGACCAGGTCCTGCCGTGTAGTTCTGGCTGATCCCTCACCTTCCTCATGATCATTGATGCCCCACGAGGTGAGATCTTGCATGGAGCCCCAGACCGAGGGTGATTGACCATCATCTTGAACTTCTTCCATGTTCTAATAATTGCGCCAACAGTTGTTGCCTTCTCACCAAGCTGCTTGCCTATTGTCCTGTAGCCCATCCCAGCCTTGTGCAGGTCTACAATTTAACCCTGATATCCTTACACAGCTCTCTGGTCTTGGCTATTGTGGAGAGGTTGGAGTCTGTTTGATTGAGGTTGTGGACAGGTGTCTTTTATACAGGTAACGAGTTCAAACAGGTGCAGTTAATACAGGTAATGAGTGGAGAACAGGAGGGCTTCTTAAAGAAAAACTAACAGGTCTGTGAGAGCCGGAATTCTTACTGGTTGGTAGGTGATCAAATACTTATGTCATGCAATAAAATGCAAATTAATTACTTAAAAATCATACAATTTGATTTTCTGGATTTCTGTTTTAGATTCCGTCTCTCACAGTTGAAGTGTACCTATGATAAAAATTACAGACCTCTACATGCTTTGTAAGTAGGAAAACCTGCAATATCGGCAGTGTATCAAATACTTGTTCTCCCCACTGTATATCCCCCCACTAGAATCCCCATACTTTAATGAAGACAGCTTCTCCATCCTAGGGACATGTACGAGTCTGTGGCGACCTAAATGCCAGAACCGGACAAGAACAGCCCACAGGGGGACAAACACCTACCTGGAGGTGACAGCATTCTCTCCCCCATATGCCCCCCTAGGCACAACTATGACAACATAACCAACAAAAACGGGTCACAACTCCTGCAGCTCTGTCGCACGCTGGGTATGTACATAGTCAATGTTAGGCTTCAAGGGGGTCACATGGTAGGTACACCTATAGCTCATCCCTTGGCAGTAGTACTGTAGACTACTTTATCACTGACCTCAACCCAGAGTCTCTCAGAGCGTTCACAGTCACTGACACCCCTATCAGATCACAGCAAAATCACAGTCTACTTGAACAGAGCAATACTCAATCATGAGGCATCAAAGCCTAAGGAACTGAGTAATATTAAGACATGCTATAGATGGAAGGAAAGTAGTGTGGAAACCTACCAAAAACCAATTAGGCAACAACAAATTCAGACCCAGAAAACCTGGGTCTATGCCTTCACTATGGTGAATCACTAAAACAATACAGAACCAAGGAATGATCACCCCAATCCACAAAAGTGGAGACAAATTTGACCCCATTAACTTTTACTTGGTACTCATCCCGGATCCATCCCGGATTGAGAATTTCAATAAGCATTTTTCTACGGCTGGCCATGCTTTCCACCTGGCTACCCCTACCCCGGTCAACAGCACTGCCCTCCCCTCTGCCACTCGCCCAAGCCTTCCCCATTTCTCTTTCTCCCAAATACAGTCAGCTGATGTTCTGAAAGAGCTGCAAAATCTGGACCCTTACAAATCAGCCGGGCTAGATAATCTGGACCCTTTCTTTCTAAAACTATCTGCTGAAATTGTTGCCACCCCTATTACTAGCCTTTTCAACCTCTCTTTCGTGTCGTCTGAGATTCCCAAAGATTGGAAAGCAGCTGCGGTTATCCCCCTCTTCAAAGGGGGGGACACTCTTGACCCTAACAGCTACAGACCTATATCTATCCTACCCTGCCTTTCTAAGGTCTTCGAAAGCCAAGTCAACAAACAGATTACCGACCATTTCGAATCCCACCATACCTTCTCCGCTATGCAATCTGGTTTCAGAGCTGGTCATGGGTGCACCTCAGCCACGCTCAAGGTCATAAACGATATCTTAACCGCCATCGATAGGAAACAATACTGTGCAGCCGTATTCATTGACCTGGCCAAGGCTTTTGACTCTGTCAATCACCACATCCTCATCGGCAGACTCGACAGCCTTGGTTTCTCTAATGATTGCCTCGCCTGGTTCACCAACTACTTCTCTGATCGAGTTCAGTGTGTCAAATCGGAGGGTCTGTTGTCCGGGCCTCTGGCAGTCTCTATGGGGGTGCCACAGGGTTCAATTCTTGGACCGACTCTCTTCTCTGTATACATCAATGATGTCGCTCTTGCTGCTGGTGATTCTCTGATCCATCTCTACGCAGACGACACCATTCTGTATACTTCTGGCCCTTCTTTTGACACTGTGTTAACAACCCTCCAGGCGAGCTTCAATGCCATACAACTCTCCTTCCGTGGCCTCCATTTGCTCTTAAATACAAGTAAAACTAAATGCATGCTCTTCAACCGATCGCTGCCTGCACCTGCCCGCCTGTCCAACATCACTACTCTGGACGGCTCTGACTTAGAATATGTGGACAACTACAAATACCTAGGTGTCTGGTTAGACTGTAAACTCTCCTTCCAGACTCACATCAAACATCTCCAATCCAAAGTTAAATCTAGAATTGGCTTCCTATTCCGCAACAAAGCATCCTTCACTCATGCTGCCAAACATACCCTTGTAAAACTGACCATCCTACCAATCCTCGACTTCGGTGATGTCATTTACAAAATAGCCTCCAAAACCCTACTCAATAAATTGGATGCAGTCTATCACAGTGCCATCCGTTTTGTCACCAAAGCCCCATATACTACCCACCACTGCGACCTGTACACTCTCGTTGGCTGTCCCTCGCTTCATACTCGTCGCGGATTTTTGTTTTAGATTCCGTCTCTCACAGTTGAAGTGTACCTATGATAAAAATGACAGACCTCTACATGCTTTGTAAGTAGGAAAACCTGCAAAATCGGCAGTGTATCAAATACTTGTTCTCCCCACTGTATCTCCCTCACTAGCTTTAAGCACCAGCTGTCAGAGCAGCTCATAGATTACTGCACCTGTACATAGCCCATCTATAATTTAGCCCAAACAACTACCTCTTTACCTACTGTATTTATTTATTTTGCTCCTTTGCACCCCATTATTTCTATCTCTACTTTACACTTTCTTCCACTGCAAACCAACCATTCCAGTGTTTTTTTATTATTTTTTATTATTATTATTATTTATTTTTTTACTTGCTATATTGTATTTACTTCGCCACCATGGCCTTTTTATATTTTTATTTATTTATATATTTTGTTTGCCTTCACCTCCCTTATCTCACCTCACTTGCTCATATTGTATATAGACTTATTTTTCACTGTATTATTGACTGTATGTTTGTTTTACTCCATGTGTAACTATGTGGTGTTGTATGTGTCGAACTGCTTTGCTTTATCTTGGCCAGGTCGCAATTGTAAATGAGAACGTGTTCTCAATTTGCCTACCTGGTTAAATAAAGGTGAAAAAAAAATATAAAAAAATCCGGGAGCACCCCCATCAGTAAAAAAGCTGACTAGCATAGCCTAGCATAGCGCTACAAGTAAATACTAGCATCTAAATATCATGAAATCACAAGTCCAAGACACCAGATGAAAGATACACATCTTGTGAATCCAGCCATCATTTCTGATTTTTAAAATGTTTTACAGGGAAGACACAATATGTATTTCTATTAGCTAACCACGATAGCAAAAGACTGAACTTTTTTCTCTCCACCATTTTCTTACTGCATAGGTAGCGTTCACAAATTCGACCAAATAAAGATATACAGTGGGGAGAACAAGTATTTGGTACACTGCCGATTTTGCAGGTTTTCCTACTTACAAAGCATGTAGAGGTCTGTCATTTTTATCATAGGTACACTTCAACTGTGAGAGACGGAATCTAAAACAAAAGTCCAGAAAATCACATTGTATGATTTTTAAGTAATTCATTTGCATTTTATTGCATGACATAAGTATTTGATACATCAGAAAAGCAGAACTTAATATTTGGTACAGAAACCTTTGTTTGCAATTACAGAGATCATACGTTTCCTGTAGTTCTTGACCAGGTTTGCACACACTGCAGCAGGGATTTTGGCCCACTCCTCCATACAGACCTTCTCCAGATCCTTCAGGTTTCGGGGCTGTCGCTGGGCAATACGGACTTTCAGCTCCCTCCACAGATTTTCTATTGGGTTCAGGTCTGGAGACTGGCTAGGCCACTCCAGGACCTTGAGATGCTTCTTACGGAGCCACTCCTTAGTTGCCCTGGCTGTGTGTTTCGGGTCGTTGTCATGCTGGAAGACCCAGCCACGACCCATCTTCAATGCTCTTACTGAGGGAAGGAGGTTGTTGGCCAAGATCTCGCGATACATGGCCCCATCCATCCTCCCCTCAATACGGTGCAGTCGTCCTGTCCCCTTTGCAGAAAAGCATCCCCAAAGAATGATGTTTCCACCTCCATGCTTCACGGTTGGGATGGTGTTCTTGGGGTTGTACTCATCCTTCTTCTTCCTCCAAACACGGCGAGTGGAGTTTAGACCAAAAAGCTCTATTTTTGTCTCATCAGACCACATGACCTTCTCCCATTCCTCCTCTGGATCATCCAGATGGGCATTGGCAAACTTCAGACGGGCCTGGACATGCGCTGGCTTGAGCAGGGGGACCTTGCGTGCGCTGCAGGATTTTAATCCATGACGGCGTAGTGTGTTACTAATGGTTTTCTTTGATACTGTGGTCCCAGCTCTCTTCAGGTCATTGGCCAGGTCCTGCCGTGTAGTTCTGCGCTGATCCTTCACATTCCTCATGATCATTGATGCCCCACGAGGTGAGATCTTGCATGGAGCCCCAGACCGAGGGTGATTGACCGTCATCTTGAACTTCTTCCATTTTCTAATAATTGCGCCAACAGTTGTTGCCTTCTCACCAAGCTGCTTGCCTATTGTCCTGTAGCCCATCCCAGCCTTGTGCAGGTCTACAATTTTATCCCTGATGTCCTTACACAGCTCTCTGGTCTTGGCCATTGTGGAGAGGTTGGAGTCTGTTTGATTGAGTGTGTGGACAGGTGTCTTTTATACAGGTAACGAGTTCAAACAGGTGCAATTAATACAGGTAATGAGTGGAGAACAGGAGGGCTTCTTAAAGAAAAACTAACAGGTCTGTGAGAGCCGGAATTCTTACTGGTTGGTAGGTGATCAAATACTTATGTCATGCAATAAAATGCAAATTAATTACTTAAAAACCATACAATGTGATTTTCTGGATTTTTGTTTTAGATTCCGTCTCTCACAGTTGAAGTGTACCTATGATAAAAATGACAGACCTCTACATGCTTTGTAAGTAGGAAAACCTGCAAAATCGGCAGTGTATCAAATACTTGTTCTCCCCACTGTAAATAGTCACTAACCAAGAAAAAACTTCATCAGATGACAGTCTGATAACATATTTATTGTATAGCATATGTTTTGTTCGAAAAATGTGCATATTTCAGGTATAAATCACAGTTCTACATTGCAGCTGCAATCTGAAATAGCGTCGATGCAGCCAGAATAATTACAGAGACCAACGTCAAATACCTAAATACGCATCATAAAACATTTTGAAAAATACACAGCGTACAGCAAATGAAAGACCAACATCTTGTGAATCCAGCCAATATTTCAGATTTTTTAAGTGTTTTACAGCGAAAACACAATATAGCATTATATTAGCTCACCACAATAGCCAGAAACACAAGCAATTTACCAGCAGCAAAGGTTAGCGATCATAACAATCCAGCAAAAGATATATAATTTTTGACTAACCTTGATATACTTCATTAGATGACAGTCCTGTAACATCATATTACACAATGCATATAGGTTTTGTTCGAAAATGTGCATATTTAGCAGCACAAATCGTGGTTATACAATGTGATCAGTAGCAACATTTCAGGCATTCCCGGCCCGGCGCCATCTTGGAGAGGCACCTAATCTAATCGATAAATAATCGTAAACTTGACTAAAAAATACAGGTTGGACAGCAAATGAAAGATGCATTAGTTATTAATGCAACCGCTGTGTTAGATTTTTAAAATTAACGTTACTAGACATACAGTGTGCGTTACAGCCAGACCAGTGCCGAAATTAATGGCGGACAAATCATTTTCCATTTTTCCACAGAAATACGAATTAACATCATAAATAGCTCTTACTTTTGGACGAGCTTCCATCAGAATCTTGGGCAAGTTGTCTTTTGTCCAAAAGAATCGTTGCTCGGTTGTAGAACGTCCTCTTCAACTTTGGAAATAGCAGCAAACTTTAGCTATGTGGCGCAGACATGCCCAAATCTTCAAAACGCAATACTAAGGAAATTCCGAAAATCGCAATATATATAACTCGGTTTAAAATAACTTCGTTATGATGTTTCTAACACCTATATCGAATTAAATCAGAGCAGGATATATCTAAGGCCGATAACTTGAGCTTTTCAGAACGCCATGCTGAGGTCCTGCTTTGCGCCATGACGAACAATGAAAAGAGTGCACCCCCCATGCCATGGGCTTTTATATGGTCTCAGATCTGCCTAGAAACTCCATTCCAATTCTCATTGGTTACTGACATCCAGGGGAAGGCGCGTGCAGTTCATGTCGACCCATAGGATACATACAGAGTTTTAAACTGATCCTAGAACAGAGTCAACATTTTCAGATTTTGCAGTACCTGTCAGGAATTTCGCTGCCAAACGAGTTCTGTTTCACTCAGAGAAATAATTCAAACGGTTTTAGAAACTAGAGAGTGTTTTCTATCCAATAGTAATAATAATCTGCATATTGTACGAGCAAGAATTGAGTACGAGGCAGTTTAATTTGGGAACGATAAATGACAAAGTTGAAACAGCACCCCCTAGATTGAGAAAAGGTTAACTACCGAGGGATATGCGTCAACAGCAACCTTGGGAAAATCCTCTGCATTATCATTAACAGCAGACTCGTACATTTCCTCAATGAAAACAATGTACTGAGCAAATGTCAAATTGGCTTTTTACTGAATTATCGTACGACAGACCACGTATTCACCCTGCACACCCTAATTGACAAACAAACAAACCAAAACCATGGCAAAGTCTTCTCATGCTTTATTGTTTTCAAAAAAGCCTTCGACTCAATTTGGCATGAGGATCTGCTGTACAAATTGATGGAACGCTGTGTTGGGGGTAAAACATACGACATTATAAAATCCATGTACACAAACAACAAGTGTGCGGTTAAAATAGGCAAAAAACACACATTTCTTCCCACATGGCAGTGGTGTGAGACAGGGATGCAGCTTGAGCCCCACCCTCTTCAACATATATCAACGAATTGGCGAGGGCACTAGAACAGTCTGCAGCACCCGGCCTCATCCTGCTAGAATCTGAAGTCAAATGTCTACTGTTTGCTGATGATCTGGTGCTTCTGTTACCAACCAAGGAGGGCCTACAGCAGCACCTAGATCTTCTGCACAGATTCTGCCAGACCTGGGCCCTGACAGTAAATCTCAGTAAGACCAAAGTAATGGTGTTCCAAAAAAGGTCCGGTCGCCAGGACCACAAATACAAATTCCATCTAGACACTGTTGCCCTAGAGCACACAAAAAACTATACATACCTCGGCCTAAACATCAGCGCCACAGGTAACTTCCACAAAGCTGTGAACGAGCTGAGAGACAAGGCAAGAAGGGCCTTCTATACCATCAAAAGGTACATAAAATTTGACATACCATTTAGGATCTGGCTAAAAATACTGGAATCAGTTATAGAACCCATTGCCCTTTATGGTTTTGAAGTATGAGGTCCGCTCACCAACCAAGAATTCACAAAATGGGACAGCAAAAAAGACTGCATGCAGAATTCTGCAAAAAGATCCTTTGTGTACAATGTAAAACACCAAATAATGCATGCAGAGCAGAATTAGGCGGATGCCCACTAATTATCAAAATCCAGAAAATAGCCGATAAATTCTATAACCACCTGAAAGGAAGCGATTCCCAAACCTTCTAACAAAGCCATCACCTACAGAGAGATGAACCCGGAGATGAGTCCCCCTAAGCATGCTGGTCCTGGGGCTCTGTTCACAAACACAAACACACCCCGCAGAGCCCCAGGGCAGCAACACATTTAGACCCAACCAAATCAAGAGAAAACAAAAAGATAATTACTTAACACATTGGAAAGAATTAACAAAAAAACTGAGCAAACTAGAATGCTATTTGGCCCTAAACAGAGAGTACACAGTGGCAGAATACCTGACCGCTGTGACTGCCTCAAACTTAAG
>NC_092090.1:101097000-101194500 GCF_045679555.1 Salvelinus alpinus
GTAATGAGAGGTGGGAGGGACACCACATTAGTCCAGCATTATAGAGTAATGAGAGGTGGGAGGGACTCCACATTAGTCCAGCATTATAGAGTAATGAGAGGTGGGAGGGACACCACATTAGTCCAGCATTATAGAGTAATGAGAGGTGGGAGGGACACCACATTAGTCCAGCATTATAGAGTAACGAGAGGTGGGAGGGACTCCACATTAGTCCAGCATTATAGAGTAACGAGAGGTGGGAGGGACACCACATTAGTCCAGCATTATAGAGTAATGAGAGGTGGGAGGGACACCACATTAGTCCAGCATTATAGAGTAATGAGAGGTGGGAGGGACACCACATTAGTCCAGCATTATAGAGTAACGAGAGGTGGGAGGGACTCCACATTAGTCCAGCATTATAGAGTAACGAGAGGTGGGAGGGACACCACATTAGTCCAGCATTATAGAGTAATGAGAGGTGGGAGGGACACCACATTAGTCCAGCATTATAGAGTAATGAGAGGTGGGAGGGACACCACATTAGTCCAGCATTATAGAGTAATGAGAGGTGGGAGGGACACCACATTAGTCCAGCATTATAGAGTAATGAGAGGTGGGAGGGACACCACATTAGTCCAGCATTATAGAGTAATGAGAGGTGGGAGGGACTCCACATTAGTCCAGCATTATAGAGTAATGAGAGGTGGGAGGGACACTACATTAGTCCAGCATTATAGAGTAAGGAGAGTTGCAGGGACATTTCAAGTTGAATTGGCTTGCGGAGGCAGCAAGGCGGCAGCACACAGTGAACAGTGACGCTCCTGTACCCGTCTCTGTACACCAGTTTATTCCTGGATTTAAGCATGCCTATCCTGTGTGTACAATCAAGTGTGTTTAGCCTGTCTAGATTTATGTACCAAACATTAATGCGCTCCAACAGTATTGGGCCAGTGAAAAATGGTTGGTTTTGGCTCTGTACTTCAACACTTTATATTTGAGGATAAAGTGCAGCTTTAATTTGAGGGTATTTTCATCCATAGAAATTACACTACTTCCTGTACGTAGTCCCCCCCCTCATTTTAGGGGACTTAGAAGTAGGTATTAAAGAAGTCAAAAGATTAGTATTTGGTCCCATATTCCTAAAAAAATAACATGCTGTCCTGGTTTGCATGTCTTGGAGGTATGATATTTGTGCGTTTAACTTTCTCACTTATCGTTATTCACGATTCAATCAGGATTATCCGTAACCATGGCAGCATCCACATCAATATAGAAGTGTTCAGATTCTATTCTTTATAGTGAATTTGTCCAATACTTTTGGTGCCCTAAAATGGGGGGGAGACTACTATGTACAGGAAGTACTGTAATTTATAAACGATTCACCCGATATGGATGAAAATACCCTCAAATTAAAGCTGGCGGTTTGCACTTTAACCCCATAGTCATTGTGTCATTTTCAAATCCAAAGTGCTGGAGTACAGAGGCAAAACTACAACAAATGGGTCAATGTCCCAATACTGTTGGAGCTCACTGTAGGCATCCAATGACCGATAGCTTTGTTCAACTGTAGAAACAGGACAGCTTTGTTTTAATGACTATGTAGAGATATTGGGGGTTTATGCAGGCCTACATTGATGTGCTGTGTGTCTGTGTGTATTGATGTGTCTGTGTATCTGTGTTTATTGATGTTTCTGTGTATCTGTGTTTATTGATGTTTCTGTGTATCTGTGTGTGTTGATGTTTCTGTGTATCTGTGTTTATTGATGTTTCTGTGTATCTGTGTGTATTGATGTTTCTGTGTATCTTTGTTTATTGATGTTTCTGTGTATCTGTGTGTATTGATGTGTCTGTGTGTCTGTGTGTATTGATGAGCTGTGTGTCTGTGTGTATTGATGTGTCTGTGTGTATTGATGTGTCTGTGTGTATTGATGTGTCTGTGTGTATTGATGTGTCTGTGTGTCTGTGTGTATTGATGTGTCTGTGTGTATTGATGTGTCTGTGTGTATTGATGTGTCTGTGTGTATTGATGTGTCTGTGTGTATTGATGTGTCTGTGTGTATTGATGTGTCTGTGTGTCTGTATGTATTGATGTGTCTGTGTGTATTGATGTGTCTGTGTGTATTGATGTGTCTGTGTGTATTGATGTTTGTCTCTTTTTCCAGATGGAAGAATTGCTGTATACGAGGCGTTCTATCCATGGCCATGATATCAGGATTCTTCATGATGATCTACCTGGGACCTATCATGCTCATAGTAGTGGTATGTAGCTTCATAACATGTTCATAGTAGTGGTATGTGGCTTCATAACATGTTCATATGTTTCTATTTGGGCTATTTATTATTATGGGCTATTTGCTGAACAATAGACTATTCAACCTTTACTGAATTGTCTAATAGCCGAGCTAGGTGTGACCCCCCCCCCCCTCCCCAACCTGAGCTAGGTGTGAACCCCCCCTCCCCAACCTGAGCTAGGTGTGAACCTCCCCTCCCCAACCTGAGCTAGGTGTGACCCCCCCCTCCCCAACCTGAGCTAGGTGTGACCCCCCCCTCCCCAACCTGAGCTAGGTGTGAACCCCCCCTCCCCCCTCCCCCTCCCCAACCTGAGCTAGGTGTGAACCCCCCCTCCCCCTCCCCAACCTGAGTTAGGTGTGACCCCCCCCTCCCCAACCTGAGTTAGGTGTGACCCCCCCCTCCCCAACCTGAGCTAGGTGTGACCTCCCCAACCTGAGCTAGGTGTGACCCCCCCCTCCCCAACCTGAGCTAGGTGTGAACCCCCCCTCCCCAACCTGAGCTAGGTGTGAACCCCCCCCTCCCCAACCTGAGCTAGGTGTGACCCCAACCTGAGCTAGATGTGAACCCCCCCTCCCCAACCTGAGCTAGGTGTGACCCCCCCTCCCCAACCTGAGCTAGGTGTGGACCCCCCCCCCCCCCCAACCTGAGCTAGGTGTGAACCCCCCCCTCCCCAAACTGAGCTAGATGTGAACCCCCCTTCTCCAACCTGAGCTAGATGTGACCCCCCCTCCAACCTGAGCTAGATGTGAACCCCCCTTCTCCAACCTGAGCTAGATGTGACCCCCCCTTCTCCAACCTGAGCTAGATGTGAACCCCCCTTCTCCAACCTGAGCTAGATGTGAACCCCCCCTTCTCCAACCTGAGCTAGATGTG
Organism: Salvelinus alpinus; assembly: GCF_045679555.1. Classification (NCBI taxonomy): domain Eukaryota; kingdom Metazoa; phylum Chordata; class Actinopteri; order Salmoniformes; family Salmonidae; genus Salvelinus; species Salvelinus alpinus. The sequence goes on from NC_092090.1 coordinate 101,100,148, forward strand.
AACCCCCCCCTCCCCTCCTCCAACCTGAGCCAGATGTGAACCCCCCTCCTCCAACCTGAGCCAGATGTGAACCCCCCCTTCTCCAAACTGAGCTAGATGTGAACCCCCCTCCCCCAACCTGAGCTAGATGTGACCCCCCCTTCTCCAACCTGAGCTAGATGTGAACCCCCCCTCCCCTCCTCCAACCTGAGCTAGATGTGACCCCCCCTCCTCCAACCTGAGCCAGATGTGAACCCCCCCTTCTCCAAACTGAGCTAGATGTGAACCCCCCCTCCCCCAACCTGAGCCAGATGTGAACCCCCCCTTCTCCAACCTGAGCTAGATGTGAACCCCCCCTTCTCCAACCTGAGCTAGGTGTGAACCCCCCCTTCTCCAAACTGAGCTAGATGTGAACCCCCCCTTCTCCAACCTGAGCCAGATGTGAACCCCCCCTTCTCCAAACTGAGCTAGATGTGAACCCCCCCTCCCCCAACCTGAGCCAGATGTGAACCCCCCCTTCTCCAACCTGAGCCAGATGTGAACCCCCCCTTCTCCAACCTGAGCTAGGTGTGAACCCCCCCTTCTCCAACCTGAGCTAGGTGTGAACCCCCCTTCTCCAACCTGAGCTAGGTGTGAAACCCCCCTCCCCAACTTGAACTATATAGCTAAGGTGTTAAGCAAGTGTTGCACACCAACAGATGGAGATCCTACACCAGTCGAGCAATTCAGTTCAACAATAATCTTCATTTTAATTTGACTAAGAGGGCTTAATTGGAGTCTATTTCTTCGCAGCCTAGACCTATATAAATTAGCCTACCTCGGCCAGTTAAGTTATGAGGCTTAATAGCCTAATAGAAGTAGGATTTTGTTTTTATGAGGCCTACTTACAATTGCAACTGGTCAAAAATGTAGCCGCCTACATAAAACAATTTTAAAGAAAAAATATTCTGCATGTTCGATGTAAAACAATGTAACTAATAATTTTAAAGCGCACATTTGTAAATCTTTAACTCTAAAAGTAATTGGAAAGGTAGATAACAAATGATTTGTGACATTGTGGTTACAATAAAGAATGTAAACAATATGTAAACAACATGCTGTGTTTTTATTTACAGTAGTGATGGACAACTGGAGGCATTTTGAAAACCGGTTTTCAAACACTTGTTTTTCACAAGTGTACTGTAGTACTGTAGCAGGTATATTACTGTAGTACTGTAGCAGGTATATTACTGTAGTACTGTAGTACTGTAGCAGGTATATTACTGTAGTACTGTAGCAGGTATATTACTGTAGTACTGTAGCAGGTATATTACTGTAGTACTGTAGTACTATAGCAGGTGTAGTACTGTAGTACTGTAGCAGGTATAGTACTGTAGTACTATAGCAGGTGTAGTACTGTAGCAGGTATATTACTGTAGTACTGTAGTACTATAGCAGGTGTAGTACTGTAGTACTGTAGCAGGTATATTACTGTAGTACTGTAGTACTATAGCAGGTGTAGTACTGTAGCAGGTATATTACTGTAGTACTGTAGTACTATAGCAGGTGTAGTACTGTAGTACTGTAGCAGGTATAGTATATTACTGTAGTACTGTAGCAGGTGTAGTACTGTAGTACTGTAGCAGGTATATTACTGTAGTACTGTAGCAGGTATATTACTGTAGTACTATAGCAGGTGTAGTACTGTAGTACTGTAGCAGGTATATTACTGTAGTACTGTAGTACTATAGCAGGTGTAGTAGTGTAGTACTGTAGCAGGTATATTACTGTAGTACTGTAGTACTGTAGTACTGTAGCAGGTATATTACTGTAGTACTATAGCAGGTGTAGCCCATCATGCTAATGTTTCCTATTAACAGGACAATATACTTTTTATAGCCCGGCTACTGTTGTGAAAATCCCTCAACTTGCAATGTATTCGATGCTTAAGTTCTCTAAAGTGTTACATTTCTACCTCAAAACAGCAGGACAGTATTTATTCATCAACATCTTTATACTTTCGTTCATAAAATAATGAGAAAAGACATTCAAATGTTTATTTAAACTACATTTTAGTCTCACTTCCACCCGCCTCCACGACCGCAGGTAAAACATTGCTGAGATGACCAATGTAGTTGTTGGATCGTCAGTTTCTCCAGCCAAAACATCTCGATGGCCTAGATCAGTTCATCTTTTGCTTGTCGGCAGAGTTACGGATTAATGTTTTCAGTTGATGCCAAACAAGTTCGATCGGGTTTTAATCAGGAGACCTACATATAGAGTTGAGAGAATTGTTATTTTTTTAGATGTACCGTAGGTGGTGTACGTCTTTTATTTATTTAACCTTTATTTTACTACATAAAGGTCTACTTACTCTGCTGGCGTCTTGACCCAGTTTATGCCCTCATTTGCAATGCAAACATTTGCAATGCAAACCCGGGTGGCAGTGTGTTTTGGATCATTGTCTGCATTTCGGAGAAGAGAAAAATAGATTTAGCCAAATAGTCAACATTAGGTACAATAATAGAAATATATATATACATATACAATATATATGTAAATAGGCCTAAACGTTACAAAATACTGCTATAATCCTACCACGACGTGGTCCCAGAAACACCTCTCTGACCTGCTCTGAGAACGAGCATGGAGAAACGAAAATGTTCCATGATATTCCATGATATTCTTAAGATAAATGTCTTGACTGAATATAAGCAAGTGATGTCTGCTAAATAATCAAGTTAGGTTTCTCCAGAAATAAATAATTCAAAATAACAAACTGGCTTTATTTACACATTTGTAAGAATGTCTCACCCCTATGTTCAAGAATTGCCTTTTTCTCACTCACTCCAGATGAAATGAAAACGAAATCTCCAAAATTGTGTTACTTTCTAAACAAAGCGATTTATTATTATCAAATTAATTTTGAATTATATAAAAGCCACTTAGGATCTGTGAGAATATCTAATGTAAAATGCCCCGTAGATATTAATTTAGAGTCCTCCAATCCTTTAAATGTAATTATTGGCGGAGAGTCATTGAACAGAATAGAAATATATATATATATATGTAGATATACTGGAGGCCCACCATGGGCGGAATGAGTTTCATTAGTGTTGAGTAATGTGCTCTTAAAAGTGGTGTAGTTATTATTTATTTAAAGAGCATATTGAAGTTACGGTAGAAGCAAAAGCCTACAACTATTTTAGCACCGTTTCGCGCTGCTCTGAGACACGCATGGGGACTGGTCTTGATAAATCAATGAGATTTTTATTTTCTCTTAATCTCCATTTGGGTATTGGTTAGACTAGAATTAGAAAATTAGGATGTAGAAATGGTACGCTCTTAGTATAATCTTTATATAATTAGAAGACAAAATTCTTATTTACAAGGACAGCCTACTACTTCCTCCCCGTCGGGGAATTGAACCCCGGTCTCCCGCGTGCCCGCACGACACAGGGATTCTTTAGCGAAATAGCCCAGTACTGTACTGCCGACCGTCACGTTGTACAGCGCCAAATTTTCCCGTTCCATCCTAATGGAAACCCAGAGGGTTTTTGTTTTTCTTGGAATAGAAACACCATAATATTTCTTAAAATCAATCCCATGTACTATGTTATTACAAAAAAGGTTTTCAGTTTTCTGGAAATGTCAATATGGAAGACTAAATCAAATGCTTCTTTAAGATGCCACTCTGGTGGTCAAACTAGCACTAACTTGTATTAACAGAAAAAATGGCTGACAATTAAATAACGTGCCACACGAGTTACATGACCCCCAACACTGGTCCTAACTCCTCTCTCAACCCCCCCCCTCTCGTTCTCTCTCATTGGTAGGTGATGACCATCCAGATCAAGTGTTTTCAGGAGATCATAGATATCGGCTACAGAGTCTACCATTCCTACGAGTTGCCCTGGTTCAGGACACTCAGCTGGTAAGGTCCAACTATATCTTTCTTTCAATCGCGATGATCCTTTTTTTCACAGTCCCATCTCTCTCCCTCTATCTCCCCCTCCCCCCTCTCGTTTTTCTCTCTCTCTGTCTCTCTCTCTCTCTCGCTCTCTTTTCTCTTCTCTCTGTCCCTCTCTCTCTTCTCTCTGCCCCCCCCCCCCCCCCCCCTTCTCTCTCTCTCTCATCTCTCTGCATCTCTGGAAAATAGAGAGCCATCAACGGTTTCCGGTTTTGATTGTAGATGCGACTGTCCCGAGTCCAGGTTAGAGGACGTAGAATGACCAGCAGGAGTCAGGGATACCATCTACACTTTATCACCACACAGGAGACAGGGATACCATCTACACTTTATCACCAGACAGGAGACAGGGATACCATCTACACTTTATCACCAGACAGGAGACAGGGATACCATCTACACTTTATCACCAGACAGGAGACAGGGATACCATCTACACTTTATCACCACACAGGAGACAGGAGACAGGGATACCATCTACACTTTATCACCAGACGGGAGACAGGAGACAGGGATACCATCTACACTTTATCACCAGAAAGGAGACAGGGATACCATCTACACTTTATCACCAGACAGGAGACAGGGATACCATCTACACTTTATCACCACACAGGAGACAGGGATACCATCTACACTTTATCACCAGACAGGAGACAGGGATACCATCTACACTTTATCACCAGACAGGAGACAGGGATACCATCTACACTTTATCACCACACAGGAGACAGGAGACAGGGATACCATCTACACTTTACCACCAGACAGGAGACAGGGATACCATCTACACTTTATCACCAGACAGGAGACAGGAGACAGGGATACCATCTACACTTTACCACCAGACAGGAGACAGGGATACCATCTACACTTTATCACCAAACAGGAGACAGGAGACAGGGATACCATCTACACTTTATCACCACACAGGAGACAGGAGACAGGGATACCATCTACACTTTACCACCAGACAGGAGACAGGGATACCATCTACACTTTATCACCAAACAGGAGACAGGGATACCATCTACACTTTACCACCAGACAGGAGACAGGGATACCATCTACACTTTACCACCAGACAGGAGACAGGGATACCATCTACACTTTATCACCACACAGGAGACAGGAGACAGGGATACCATCTACACTTTACCACCAGACAGGAGACAGGGATACCATCTACACTTTATCACCAAACAGGAGACAGGGATACCATCTACACTTTATCACCAAACAGGAGACAGGGATACCATCTACACTTTATCACCACACAGGAGACAGGGATACCATCTACACTTTATCACCAGAAAGGAGACAGGGATACCATCTACACTTTATCACCAGACAGGAGACAGGGATACCATCTACACTTTATCACCACACAGGAGACAGGGATACCATCTACACTTTATCACCAGACAGGAGACAGGGATACCATCTACACTTTATCACCAGACAGGAGACAGGGATACCATCTACACTTTATCACCAGACAGGAGACAGGGATACCATCTACACTTTATCACCACACAGGAGACAGGGATACCATCTACACTTTATCACCAGACAGGAGACAGGGATACCATCTACACTTTATCACCAGACAGGAGACAGGGATACCATCTACACTTTATCACCAAACAGGAGACAGGAGACAGGGATACCATCTACACTTTATCACCACACAGGAGACAGGGATACCATCTACACTTTATCACCACACAGGAGACAGGGATACCATCTACACTTTATCACCACACAGGAGACAGGAGACAGGGATACCATCTACACTTTATCACCACACAGGAGACAGGGATACCATCTACACTTTATCACCAGACAGGAGACAGGGATACCATCTACACTTTATCACCAAACAGGAGACAGGAGACAGGGATACCATCTACACTTTATCACCACACAGGAGACAGGGATACCATCTACACTATCACCAGACAGGAGACAGGGATACCATCTACACTTTACCACCAGACAGGAGACAGGGATACCATCTACACTTTATCACCAGATAGGAGACAGGGATACCATCTACACTTTATCACCAGATAGGAGACAGGAGACAGGGATACCATCTACACTTTATCACCAAACAGGAGACAGGAGACAGGGATACCATCTACACTTTATCACCAAACAGGAGACAGGGATACCATCTACACTTTATCACCACACAGGAGACAGGGATACCATCTACACTTTATCACCAGAAAGGAGACAGGGATACCATCTACACTTTATCACCAGATAGGAGACAGGGATACCATCTACACTTTATCACCACACAGGAGACAGGGATACCATCTACACTTTATCACCACACAGGAGACAGGGATACCATCTACACTGTATCACCAAACAGGAGACAGGGATACCATCTACACTTTATCACCAGACAGGAGACAGGGATACCATCTACACTGTATCACCAAACAGGAGACAGGGATACCATCTACACTTTACCACCAGACAGGAGACAGGGATACCATCTACACTTTATCACCAGACAGGAGACCGGGATACCATCTACACTTTATCACCAAACAGGAGACAGGAGACAGGGATACCATCTACACTTTATCACCAAACAGGAGACAGGAGACAGGGATACCATCTACACTTTATCACCAAACAGGAGACAGGGATACCATCTACACTTTATCACCAAACAGGAGACAGGGATACCATCTACACTTTATCACCACACAGGAGACAGGAGACAGGGATACCATCTACACTTTATCACCAAACAGGAGACAGGGATACCATCTACACTTTACCACCACACAGGAGACAGGGATACCATCTACACTTTATCACCACACAGGAGACAGGAGACAGGGATACCATCTACACTTTACCACCACACAGGAGACAGGGATACCATCTACACTTTATCACCAAACAGGAGACAGGAGACAGGGATACCATCTACACTTTATCACCAAACAGGAGACAGGGATACCATCTACACTTTATCACCACACAGGAGACAGGGATACCATCTACACTTTATCACCACACAGGAGACAGGAGACAGGGATACCATCTACACTTTATCACCACACAGGAGACAGGAGACAGGGATACCATCTACACTTTATCACCAGAAAGGAGACAGGGATACCATCTACACTTTATCACCACACAGGAGACAGGAGACAGGGATACCATCTACACTTTATCACCAAACAGGAGACAGGGATACCATCTACACTTTATCACCACACAGGAGACAGGAGACAGGGATACCATCTACACTTTATCACCAAACAGGAGACAGGGATACCATCTACACTTTACCACCACACAGGAGACAGGGATACCATCTACACTTTATCACCACACAGGAGACAGGAGACAGGGATACCATCTACACTTTATCACCAAACAGGAGACAGGGATACCATCTACACTTTACCACCACACAGGAGACAGGGATACCATCTACACTTTATCACCACACAGGAGACAGGAGACAGGGATACCATCTACACTTTACCACCAAACAGGAGACAGGGATACCATCTACACTTTATCACCAGACAAGAGACAGGGATACCATCTACACTTTATCACCAAACAGGAGACAGCGATACCATCTACACTTTATCACCAAACAGGAGACAGGGATACCATCTACACTTTATCACCACACAGGAGACAGGAGACAGGGATACCATCTACACTTTATCACCAAACAGGAGACAGCGATACCATCTACACTTTATCACCAAACAGGAGACAGGGATACCATCTACACTTTATCACCAAACAGGAGACAGGAGACAGGGATACCATCTACACTTTACCACCACACAGGAGACAGGGATACCATCTACACTTTATCACCAGACAGGAGACAGGGATACCATCTACACTTTATCACCAGACAGGAGACAGGGATACCATCTACACTTTATCACCAAACAGGAGACAGGGATACCATCTACACTTTATCACCAAACAGGAGACAGGGATACCATCCACACTTTATCACCACACAGGAGACAGGGATACCATCTACACTTTATCACCACACAGGAGACAGGAGACAGGGATACCATCTACACTTTATCACCACAAAGGAGACAGGGATACCATCTACACTTTATCACCAAACAGGAGACAGGGATACCATCTACACTTTATCACCAGACAGGAGACAGGGATACCATCTACACTTTATCACCAGACAGGAGACAGGGATACCATCTACACTTTATCACCAAACAGGAGACAGGGATACCATCTACACTTTATCACCACACAGGAGACAGGGATACCATCTACACTTTATCACCAGACAGGAGACAGGGATACCATCTACACTTTATCACCACACAGGAGACAGGGATACCATCTACACTTTACCACCAGACAGGAGACAGGGATACCATCTACACTTTATCACCAGACAGGAGACAGGGATACCATCTACACTTTATCACCAAACAGGAGACAGGAGACAGGGATACCATCTACACTTTATCACCACACAGGAGACAGGAGACAGGGATACCATCTACACTTTATCACCAGAAAGGAGACAGGAGACAGGGATACCATCTACACTTTATCACCAGACAGGAGACCGGGATACCATCTACACTTTATCACCAAACAGGAGACAGGAGACAGGGATACCATCTACACTTTATCACCAAACAGGAGACAGGAGACAGGGATACCATCTACACTTTATCACCAGAAAGGAGACAGGAGACAGGGATACCATCTACACTTTATCACCAGAAAGGAGACAGGAGACAGGGATACCATCTACACTTTATCACCAGAAAGGAGACAGGGATGCCATCTACACTTTATCACCAAACAGGAGACAGGGATACCATCTACACTTTATCACCAGACAGGAGACAGGGATACCATCTACACTTTATCACCAGACAGGAGACAGGGATACCATCTACACTTTATCACCAAACAGGAGACAGGGATACCATCTACACTTTATCACCACACAGGAGACAGGGATACCATCTACACTTTATCACCAAACAGGAGACAGGGATACCATCTACACTTTATCACCAAACAGGAGACAGGGATACCATCTACACTTTATCACCACACAGGAGACAGGGATACCATCTACACTTTATCACCACACAGGAGACAGGGATACCATCTACACTTTATCACCAGACAGGAGACAGGGATACCATCTACACTTTACCACCACACAGGAGACAGGGATACCATCTACACTTTATCACCACACAGGAGACAGGGATACCATCTACACTTTATCACCACACAGGAGACAGGGATACCATCTACACTTTATCACCAGACAGGAGACAGGAGACAGGGATACCATCTACACTTTATCACCAGAAAGGAGACAGGGATACCATCTACACTTTATCACCAGACAGGAGACAGGAGACAGGGATACCATCTACACTTTATCACCAGACAGGAGACAGGGATACCATCTACACTTTATCACCAGACAGGAGACAGGGATACCATCTACACTTTATCACCACACAGGAGACAGGGATACCATCTACACTTTATCACCACACAGGAGACAGGGATACCATCTACACTTTATCACCAGACAGGAGACAGGAGACAGGGATACCATCTACACTTTATCACCAGAAAGGAGACAGGGATACCATCTACACTTTATCACCAGACAGGAGACAGGAGACAGGGATACCATCTACACTTTATCACCAGACAGGAGACAGGGATACCATCTACACTTTATCACCAGACAGGAGACAGGGATACCATCTACACTTTATCACCAGACAGGAGACAGGGATACCATCTACACTTTATCACCACACAGGAGACAGGGATACCATCTACACTTTATCACCAGACAGGAGACAGGGATACCATCTACACTTTATCACCACACAGGAGACAGGGATACCATCTACACTTTATCACCACACAGGAGACAGGGATACCATCTACACTTTATCACCAAACAGGAGACAGGAGACAGGGATACCATCTACACTTTATCACCAAACAGGAGACAGGGATACCATCTACACTTTATCACCAGAAAGGAGACAGGAGACAGGGATACCATCTACACTTTATCACCAGAAAGGAGACAGGAGACAGGGATACCATCTACACTTTATCACCAGAAAGGAGACAGGGATGCCATCTACACTTTATCACCAAACAGGAGACAGGGATACCATCTACACTTTATCACCAGACAGGAGACAGGGATACCATCTACACTTTATCACCAGACAGGAGACAGGGATACCATCTACACTTTATCACCAAACAGGAGACAGGGATACCATCTACACTTTATCACCACACAGGAGACAGGGATACCATCTACACTTTATCACCACACAGGAGACAGGGATACCATCTACACTTTACCACCAGACAGGAGACAGGGATACCATCTACACTTTACCACCACACAGGAGACAGGGATACCATCTACACTTTATCACCACACAGGAGACAGGGATACCATCTACACTTTATCACCACACAGGAGACAGGGATACCATCTACACTTTATCACCAGACAGGAGACAGGAGACAGGGATACCATCTACACTTTATCACCAGAAAGGAGACAGGGATACCATCTACACTTTATCACCAGACAGGAGACAGGAGACAGGGATACCATCTACACTTTATCACCAGACAGGAGACAGGGATACCATCTACACTTTATCACCAGACAGGAGACAGGGATACCATCTACACTTTATCACCAGACAGGAGACAGGGATACCATCTACACTTTATCACCACACAGGAGACAGGGATACCATCTACACTTTATCACCAGACAGGAGACAGGGATACCATCTACACTTTATCACCACACAGGAGACAGGGATACCATCTACACTTTATCACCAAACAGGAGACAGGGATACCATCTACACTTTATCACCACACAGGAGACAGGGATACCATCTACACTTTATCACCAGACAGGAGACAGGGATACCATCTACACTTTACCACCACACAGGAGACAGGGATACCATCTACACTTTATCACCAAACAGGAGACAGGGATACCATCTACACTTTATCACCACACAGGAGACAGGGATACCATCTACACTTTACCACCACACAGGAGACAGGAGACAGGGATACCATCTACACTTTATCACCAAACAGGAGACAGGAGACAGGGATACCATCTACACTTTACCACCACACAGGAGACAGGGATACCATCTACACTTTATCACCAGACAGGAGACAGGGATACCATCTACACTTTATCACCAGACAGGAGACAGGGATACCATCTACACTTTATCACCAAACAGGAGACAGGGATACCATCTACACTTTATCACCACACAGGAGACAGGAGACAGGGATACCATCTACACTTTATCACCACACAGGAGACAGGGATACCATCCACACTTTATCACCACACAGGAGACAGGGATACCATCTACACTTTATCACCACACAGGAGACAGGAGACAGGGATACCATCTACACTTTATCACCACAAAGGAGACAGGGATACCATCTACACTTTATCACCAAACAGGAGACAGGGATACCATCTACACTTTATCACCAGACAGGAGACAGGGATACCATCTACACTTTATCACCAAACAGGAGACAGGGATACCATCTACACTTTATCACCACACAGGAGACAGGAGACAGGGATACCATCTACACTTTATCACCAGACAGGAGACAGGGATACCATCTACACTTTATCACCACACAGGAGACAGGGATACCATCTACACTTTATCACCACACAGGAGACAGGGATACCATCTACACTTTATCACCAGACAGGAGACAGGGATACCATCTACACTTTATCACCACACAGGAGACAGGAGACAGGGATACCATCTACACTTTATCACCAGACAGGAGACAGGAGACAGGGATACCATCTACACTTTATCACCAGAAAGGAGACAGGAGACAGGGATACCATCTACACTTTATCACCAGACAGGAGACAGGGATACCATCTACACTTTATCACCAGACAGGAGACAGGAGACAGGGATACCATCTACACTTTATCACCAGAAAGGAGACAGGAGACAGGGATACCATCTACACTTTATCACCACACAGGAGACAGGGATACCATCTACACTTTATCACCACACAGGAGACAGGAGACAGGGATACCATCTACACTTTATCACCAGAAAGGAGACAGGAGACAGGGATACCATCTACAGTTTATCACCAGAAAGGAGACAGGGATGCCATCTACACTTTATCACCAAACAGGAGACAGGGATACCATCTACACTTTATCACCAGACAGGAGACAGGGATACCATCTACACTTTATCACCAGACAGGAGACAGGGATACCATCTACACTTTATCACCAAACAGGAGACAGGGATACCATCTACACTTTATCACCACACAGGAGACAGGGATACCATCTACACTTTATCACCACACAGGAGACAGGGATACCATCTACACTTTATCACCAGACAGGAGACAGGGATACCATCTACACTTTACCACCACACAGGAGACAGGGATACCATCTACACTTTATCACCAAACAGGAGACAGGGATACCATCTACACTTTATCACCACACAGGAGACAGGGATACCATCTACACTTTACCACCACACAGGAGACAGGAGACAGGGATACCATCTACACTTTATCACCAAACAGGAGACAGGAGACAGGGATACCATCTACACTTTACCACCACACAGGAGACAGGGATACCATCTACACTTTATCACCAGACAGGAGACAGGGATACCATCTACACTTTATCACCAGACAGGAGACAGGGATACCATCTACACTTTATCACCAAACAGGAGACAGGGATACCATCTACACTTTATCACCACACAGGAGACAGGAGACAGGGATACCATCTACACTTTATCACCACACAGGAGACAGGGATACCATCCACACTTTATCACCACACAGGAGACAGGGATACCATCTACACTTTACCACCACACAGGAGACAGGAGACAGGGATACCATCTACACTTTATCACCAAACAGGAGACAGGAGACAGGGATACCATCTACACTTTACCACCACACAGGAGACAGGGATACCATCTACACTTTATCACCAGACAGGAGACAGGGATACCATCTACACTTTATCACCAGACAGGAGACAGGGATACCATCTACACTTTATCACCAAACAGGAGACAGGGATACCATCTACACTTTATCACCACACAGGAGACAGGAGACAGGGATACCATCTACACTTTATCACCACACAGGAGACAGGGATACCATCCACACTTTATCACCACACAGGAGACAGGGATACCATCTACACTTTATCACCACACAGGAGACAGGAGACAGGGATACCATCTACACTTTATCACCACAAAGGAGACAGGGATACCATCTACACTTTATCACCAAACAGGAGACAGGGATACCATCTACACTTTATCACCAGACAGGAGACAGGGATACCATCTACACTTTATCACCAAACAGGAGACAGGGATACCATCTACACTTTATCACCACACAGGAGACAGGAGACAGGGATACCATCTACACTTTATCACCAGACAGGAGACAGGGATACCATCTACACTTTATCACCACACAGGAGACAGGGATACCATCTACACTTTATCACCACACAGGAGACAGGGATACCATCTACACTTTATCACCAGACAGGAGACAGGGATACCATCTACACTTTATCACCACACAGGAGACAGGAGACAGGGATACCATCTACACTTTATCACCAGACAGGAGACAGGAGACAGGGATACCATCTACACTTTATCACCAGAAAGGAGACAGGAGACAGGGATACCATCTACACTTTATCACCAGACAGGAGACAGGGATACCATCTACACTTTATCACCAGACAGGAGACAGGAGACAGGGATACCATCTACACTTTATCACCAGAAAGGAGACAGGAGACAGGGATACCATCTACACTTTATCACCACACAGGAGACAGGGATACCATCTACACTTTATCACCACACAGGAGACAGGAGACAGGGATACCATCTACACTTTATCACCAGAAAGGAGACAGGAGACAGGGATACCATCTACAGTTTATCACCAGAAAGGAGACAGGGATGCCATCTACACTTTATCACCAAACAGGAGACAGGGATACCATCTACACTTTATCACCAGACAGGAGACAGGGATACCATCTACACTTTATCACCAGACAGGAGACAGGGATACCATCTACACTTTATCACCAAACAGGAGACAGGGATACCATCTACACTTTATCACCACACAGGAGACAGGGATACCATCTACACTTTATCACCACACAGGAGACAGGGATACCATCTACACTTTATCACCAGACAGGAGACAGGGATACCATCTACACTTTACCACCACACAGGAGACAGGGATACCATCTACACTTTATCACCAGACAGGAGACAGGGATACCATCTACACTTTATCACCACACAGGAGACAGGGATACCATCTACACTTTATCACCAGACAGGAGACAGGGATACCATCTACACTTTATCACCAAACAGGAGACAGGGATACCATCTACACTTTATCACCACACAGGAGACAGGAGACAGGGATACCATCTACACTTTATCACCAAACAGGAGACAGGAGACAGGGATACCATCTACACTTTATCACCACACAGGAGACAGGGATACCATCTACACTTTATCACCACACAGGAGACAGGAGACAGGGATACCATCTACACTTTACCACCACACAGGAGACAGGGATACCATCTACACTTTATCACCAGACAAGAGACAGGGATACCATCTACACTTTATCACCAAACAGGAGACAGGGATACCATCTACACTTTATCACCAAACAGGAGACAGGGATACCATCTACACTTTATCACCACACAGGAGACAGGAGACAGGGATACCATCTACACTTTATCACCAAACAGGAGACAGGAGACAGGGATACCATCTACACTTTACCACCACACAGGAGACAGGGATACCATCTACACTTTATCACCAGACAGGAGACAGGGATACCATCTACACTTTATCACCAGACAGGAGACAGGGATACCATCTACACTTTATCACCAAACAGGAGACAGGGATACCATCTACACTTTATCACCACACAGGAGACAGGAGACAGGGATACCATCTACACTTTATCACCACACAGGAGACAGGAGACAGGGATACCATCTACACTTTATCACCACACAGGAGACAGGAGACAGGGATACCATCCACACTTTATCACCACACAGGAGACAGGGATACCATCTACACTTTATCACCACACAGGAGACAGGAGACAGGGATACCATCTACACTTTATCACCACAAAGGAGACAGGGATACCATCTACACTTTATCACCAAACAGGAGACAGGGATACCATCTACACTTTATCACCAGACAGGAGACAGGGATACCATCTACACTTTATCACCAGACAGGAGACAGGGATACCATCTACACTTTATCACCAAACAGGAGACAGGGATACCATCTACACTTTATCACCACACAGGAGACAGGAGACAGGGATACCATCTACACTTTATCACCAGACAGGAGACAGGGATACCATCTACACTTTACCACCACACAGGAGACAGGGATACCATCTACACTTTATCACCACACAGGAGACAGGGATACCATCTACACTTTATCACCACACAGGAGACAGGGATACCATCTACACTTTATCACCAGACAGGAGACAGGGATACCATCTACACTTTATCACCACACAGGAGACAGGAGACAGGGATACCATCTACACTTTATCACCACACAGGAGACAGGAGACAGGGATACCATCTACACTTTATCACCACACAGGAGACAGGGATACCATCTACACTTTATCACCAGACAGGAGACAGGGATACCATCTACACTTTATCACCAGAAAGGAGACAGGGATACCATCTACACTTTATCACCAGACAGGAGACAGGGATACCATCTACACTTTATCACCACACAGGAGACAGGGATACCATCTACACTTTATCACCAGAAAGGAGACAGGAGACAGGGATACCATCTACACTTTATCACCAGAAAGGAGACAGGGATACCATCTACACTATCACCAGAAAGGAGACAGGAGACAGGGATACCATCTACACTTTATCACCAGAAAGGAGACAGGGATGCCATCTACACTTTATCACCAAACAGGAGACAGGGATACCATCTACACTTTATCACCACACAGGAGACAGGAGACAGGGATACCATCTACACTTTATCACCAGAAAGGAGACAGGAGACAGGGATACCATCTACACTTTATCACCAGAAAGGAGACAGGGATGCCATCTACACTTTATCACCAAACAGGAGACAGGGATACCATCTACACTTTATCACCAGACAGGAGACAGGGATACCATCTACACTTTATCACCAGACAGGAGACAGGGATACCATCTACACTTTATCACCACACAGGAGACAGGGATACCATCTACACTTTATCACCAGACAGGAGACAGGGATACCATCTACACTTTATCACCAAACAGGAGACAGGGATACCATCTACACTTTATCACCACACAGGAGACAGGGATACCATCTACACTTTATCACCAGACAGGAGACAGGGATACCATCTACACTTTACCACCACACAGGAGACAGGGATACCATCTACACTTTATCACCAGACAGGAGACAGGGATACCATCTACACTTTATCACCACACAGGAGACAGGGATACCATCTACACTTTATCACCAGACAGGAGACAGGAGACAGGGATACCATCTACACTTTATCACCAGAAAGGAGACAGGAGACAGGGATACCATCTACACTTTATCACCAGACAGGAGACAGGAGACAGGGATACCATCTACACTTTATCACCAGACAGGAGACAGGGATACCATCTACACTTTATCACCAGACAGGAGACAGGGATACCATCTACACTTTATCACCAGACAGGAGACAGGGATACCATCTACACTTTATCACCACACAGGAGACAGGGATACCATCTACACTTTATCACCAGACAGGAGACAGGGATACCATCTACACTTTATCACCAGACAGGAGACAGGGATACCATCTACACTTTATCACCAGACAGGAGACAGGGATACCATCTACACTTTATCACCACACAGGAGACAGGGATACCATCTACACTTTATCACCACACAGGAGACAGGAGACAGGGATACCATCTACACTTTATCACCAAACAGGAGACAGGGATACCATCTACACTTTATCACCAGACAGGAGACAGGGATACCATCTACACTTTACCACCACACAGGAGACAGGAGACAGGGATACCATCTACACTTTATCACCAGACAGGAGACAGGGATACCATCTACACTTTATCACCAGACAGGAGACAGGGATACCATCTACACTTTATCACCAAACAGGAGACAGGAGACAGGGATACCATCTACACTTTATCACCAAACAGGAGACAGGGATACCATCTACACTTTATCACCAGACAGGAGACAGGGATACCATCTACACTTTATCACCACACAGGAGACAGGGATACCATCTACACTTTATCACCACACAGGAGACAGGAGACAGGGATACCATCTACACTTTATCACCAGACAGGAGACAGGGATACCATCTACACTTTATCACCAAACAGGAGACAGGGATACCATCTACACTTTATCACCACACAGGAGACAGGGATACCATCTACACTTTATCAACACACAGGAGACAGGAGACAGGGATACCATCTACACTTTATCACCAGATAGGAGACAGGGATACCATCTACACTTTATCACCACACAGGAGACAGGGATACCATCTACACTTTATCACCAAACAGGAGACAGGGATACCATCTACACTTTATCACCACACAGGAGACAGGGATACCATCTACACTTTATCACCAAACAGGAGACAGGGATACCATCTACACTTTATCACCACACAGGAGACAGGGATACCATCTACACTTTATCACCAAACAGGAGACAGGAGACAGGGATACCAGCTACACTTTATCACCAAACAGGAGACAGGGATACCATCTACACTTTATCACCACACAGGAGACAGGGATACCATCTACACTTTATCACCAGACAGGAGACAGAAATAGAGGAGGAAATAGGTAGTCCATGCACTAATACGGGGTTAGGAAGTCCAGGGTGGATCCTAACAGGAAGTGTTGTCGTGGTGCAGTGTCCTAACAGGAAGGGCCTAGTGGTGAGTTGTGGTGAGGTCCAGTGTCCTAACAGGAAGGGCCTAGTGGTGAGTTGTGTTGAGGTCCAGTGTCCTAACAGGAAGGGCCTAGTGTTGAGTTGTGGTGAGGTCCAGTGTCCTAACAGGAAGGGCCTAGTGGTGAGTTGTGGTGAGGTACAGTGTCCTAACAGGAAGGGCCTAGTGGTGAGTTG
Organism: Salvelinus alpinus; assembly: GCF_045679555.1. Lineage (NCBI taxonomy): Eukaryota > Metazoa > Chordata > Actinopteri > Salmoniformes > Salmonidae > Salvelinus > Salvelinus alpinus. Next base: position 101,118,553 of record NC_092090.1, read on the forward strand.
TGGTGAGGTCCAGTGTCCTAACAGGAAGGGCCTAGTGGTGAGTTGTGGTGAGGTACAGTGTCCTAACAGGAAGGGCCTAGTGGTGAGTTGTGTTGTCGTGGTGCAGTGTCCTAACAGGAAGGGCCTAGTGGTGAGTTGTGTTGAGGTCCAGTGTCCTAACAGGAAGGGCCTAGTGGTGAGTTGTGTTGAGGTCCAGTGTCCTAACAGGAAGGGCCTAGTGGTGAGTTGTGTTGAGGTCCAGTGTCCTAACAGGAAGGGCCTAGTGGTGAGTTGTGTTGAGGTCCAGTGTCCTAACAGGAAGGGCCTAGTGGTGAGCTGTGTTGAGGTCCAGTGTCCTAACAGGAAGGGCCTAGTGGTGAGTTGTGGTGAGGTCCAGTGTCCTAACAGGAAGGGGCTAGTGGTGAGTTGTGTTGAGGTCCAGTGTCCTAACAGGAAGGGCCTAGTGGTGAGCTGTGTTGAGGTCCAGTGTCCTAACAGGAAGGGCCTAGTGGTGAGTTGTGGTGAGGTCCAGTGTCCTAACAGGAAGGGGCTAGTGGTGAGTTGTGTTGAGGTCCAGTGTCCTAACAGGAAGGGCCTAGTGAGATCTTCACCAGGTACAATCCTTTCTGACCAGGTCACATGACTCTAGCCGGGGGAGAGTGTTCTGGAAGGGCCCTTGGCAACCCCCTAGCAACGGAGTACCCAGGGCCAGAGGTGTGAATCTGGGGGGATGGTAGCCTCTGCTGGGCTGGAGAATTCTCTCTCTCTCTCTAGAAGTTTCTGCCTTTGTATCCCAGGGGACAGAGAGGGTTGGGTTTAACAGTCTCTCTGTCAAAAATGTCGACTAGTTTTATTTTTCAGGTAATAGTCTGAATATAGAGTCCCCCCCTCACCTTGTTTTTTTGGGGGGGGTTCTGTAGAGCAGAGCAACTTTTTCCCCATAAACGCACACAAACAAACTCATACACACCCAGGCGAGAGTTGAGCCAAACATGAGCAAATGCCACTGCCATGCTGGAAGTTTATTATTTATTTTTATTGTACCTTTTATTTATTTAACTTGGCAAGTCTGTTTATAAAGTACACAGCATGCCCTCTGAACAGCCCAACCCTTCACCAAGTGAACTCTAACCTCTGAACCAAAAAAAACACACACACACACACAAACAAAATGAATGAATAGAAAATCCTTGTTTTCCTTCAAGTACTTTTAGCCTGATGATGATTTGTGTGATTGATACTGACTTGTTTTGTGTTTTTTAGGTACTTCCTGGTTTGTGTGAACTACTTCTTCTATGGTGAGACATTGGCGGAGTACTTTGGTGCGTTGGTGCAGAGAGAAGAACCGCTCCAGTTCCTGGTCCGATACCATAGATTCATCTCCTTCGCTGTCTACCTGGCAGGTGAGGCTCAGTGTAACGTCGGCAGTACCATGAAGACAAGTGTAAGATAGACATATCAAATACAATTTTATTTGTCACATTCCCCCGAATACAACCGGTATTACAGTGAAATGCTTACTTACAAGCCCTTAACGAACAATTCCGTTTTAAGAAAAAATACCTACAAAAGTAAGAAATAACACTTAAGAAAAATATATAATGTTTATATATAAGCCTGTGCAGTTCTTATCTCCATGGTGATATGAATCGGTGGTTTGTTCCACCCGGCCGCTGTTATTAAACGTTAAACGGTCTGTCGGTAAATCCATCCTACGTCACTTTGTTCATAGAAACAGCAGTACTAATACACTGGTCTATTACGACATGTATACAGGCACATTTTAACAGCCTGATTTGAAAGATGGGGCCATGAGAGAAAGAAAATCGTGCTTGGTTCATACAACCGGGGTGACGTGAGTAACCGGTTTCTGTTTTCTTCCTACAAATGTGGCCCTATCTTTTGAACGGTTTAATCTACAAAGTGAAAAACCCAGCAGCGTTGCAGTTCTTGACACAAACCGGTGCGCCTAGCACCTACTACCACACCCCTGTTCAAAGACATTTAAATATTCTGTTCTTGCCCGTTCACCCTCTGAATGACACACATACACAATCCATGTCTCAATTGTCTCAAGGCTTAAAAATCCTTCTTTAACATGTCTCCTCCCCTTCATCTACACTAATTTTAAGTTGATTTAGGTGACATCAATAAGGGATCATGACTTCACCTGGTCAGTCTGTCATGGAAAGTATTCTGTTTCTCTCTACTATGTCCACAAGAACCCAGTGGACAAGACCAGGAAATAAATCACTGTTTCTCTCTACTATGTCCACAAGAACCCAGTGGACAAGACCAGGAAATAAATCCGATATTGATGCTGATCTTTTATTTTCTCAACAACATCTGGTGAACTTCCCAACACCTTTCTGATGCATTTCAGTCACTTCAAACCATACTGTCTTCAGATTGAAATACCGTCAAAAGCACTGCCCAGCCCGTCATCGTCCCAATTTCTAAAAAAATGTTATCATTGGCTGTTGATTACACTACATTTGTTTTGTATCAAAATGTGGTCACAGACCAAAAAATGCTTGCAAACCTCTGGGCTAGCTACTTACCCTGAAAACAAACATTAGTCGCAGAACATCGGGAGGTTGTGTCACGGTCCCCTGGACGTCCTAAGGACGTCCCCTGTTTGCTGGTAGTTTTATTGTAAAGACAAGGCCGACATGAAACATTGACTACTAGACTGACTAAGTCCCTACACACTGCAGTTGGTGATTAACTAACAGGGCTATAAAGTATGTTTCTCAGATGCCTATGGACTGGGGCCAAAGAGCACTTACATTATAACCATTCAGAAACAGACCACTATCGTCAGTTTCCCCCTTCCTCACCTTATTGGTTTGTTAGCTAGTTAGGTGAATACATGACAACATTTCCTTTCTCCCTCCAGCTTCCTGCTAGCCTTGAAGATCAGATTCCCATCTGGTTTTTGCTGTTTGCACATTCCCTGAAAAATCTGCCAATAGATCTGATTTGGGCTGCCAATGTAAACACAGCCTTTGTGAATAGGCCCTGCAGGCCCTGCAGTGTCTTTTGACCTGACCCTGGCAGGAGTTTGACTGTCTTTCTGTGTCTGTCACAGCCAGGTAAAATCCACAGCTCTGCTGAACAGACTAAATCTGCCCGGCGACTCAATACACAACTTCTTCCTAAGGGGGATCTCATATCGGCTGCTTGCTTTATGTGGCGAAACCCGACACACAACGAGGGTTTTAATCGACACATTCAGCACAAATGTGACCGACCGGCTCGATGTAGCAACATTTGAAATAGTTTTTTATTTTATTTTTTACATGAGATAGAAGTAGAGTCAGAGATAGAAAATGGTATATCATACACTACAGTTTAGGAACAATGGGAAAATAATTCTGCTTTGAAAGTTGATAAATTTGTAACCCCACTTTTGAGAAAATTGCCCTTGAATGTTTTGGTACCTACTGGAGAGCTCTACTTTGTTTACACCCGTTCAGCATCGTTCACACCCTCTTAAACCTTTAGCCCCACCCATCTCTTTAAGGATTCACATGTGCGGCCATGTGCTAAACAGAGTGAGTAGTGTAGTAAACAACCAAAGACATCAAGACTTAAAGACTGGTTTATACTACGTCTATTGACATGTCTGTAGACAGTTGTCGCAGTGACATCATGAACATTCTATTGTCGTCCGACATCAAACTTGTTGTTATGACAACGCTGCATGACATCAGCAGCCTGGTGGTCCAGAATAGGCAGGAAGTCCAGGATCCAGTTAGCAGAAGGTATTTTTTTAAATTATTTATTTATTTACTTTAGTTTATTTCGTAAATATTTTCGTAACTCTATTTTCTTAAAACTGCATTGTTGGTTAAGGGCTTAAGGGCTTGTAAGTAAGCATTTCAAGCTAAGGTCTACCTACACCTGTTGTATTTGGCACGTGTGACAAATACAATTTGATTTGATTTTAACACCAATAAACCCATCCATTTAAAAATGTATTTAGTATATGTCAATCTAGCAAACCAGGCAACTAAAAGCAACTTTCTAAACTATGGTTAATTTCTAGCTTGTTAGCTAGCTAGCTAACGTTAAGATAACTGGCTAGCTAACGTTAAGATGACTGGCTGGCTAGCTAACGTTAAGATGACTGGCTGGCTAGCTAACGTTAAGATGACTGGCTGGCTAGCTAACGTTAAGATGACTGGCTGGCTAGCTAACGTTAAGATGACTGGCTGGCTAGCTAACGTTAAGATGACTGGCTGGCTAGCTAACGTTAAGATGACTGGCTGGCTAGCTAACGTTAAGATGACTGGCTGGCTAGCTAACGTTAAGATGACTGGCTGGCTAGCTAACGTTAAGATGACTGGCTGGCTAGCTAACGTTAAGATGACTGGCTGGCTAGCTAACGTTAAGATGACTGGCTGGCTAGCTAACGTTAAGATGACTGGCTGGCTAGCTAACGTTAAGATGACTGGCTGGCTAGCTAACGTTAAGATGACTGGCTGGCTAGCTAACGGTAAGATGACTGGCTGGCTAGCTAACGGTAAGATGACTGGCTGGCTAGCTAACGTTAAGATGACTGGCTGGCTAGCTAACGTTAAGATGACTGGCTGGCTAGCTAACGGTAAGATGACTGGCTGGCTAGCTAACGGTAAGATGACTGGCTGGCTAGCTAACGGTAAGATGACTGGCTGGCTAGCTAACGGTAAGATGACTGGCTGGCTAGCTAACGGTAAGATGACTGGCTGGCTAGCTAACGGTAAGATGACTGGCTGGCTAGCTAACGGTAAGATGACTGGCTGGCTAGCTAACGGTAAGATGACTGGCTGGCTAGCTAACGGTAAGATGACTGGCTGGCTAGCTAACGGTAAGATGACTGGCTGGCTAGCTAACGGTAAGATGACTGGCTGGCTAGCTAACGGTAAGATGGCTGGCTAGCTAACGTTAAGATGGCTGGCTAGCTAACGTTAAGATGACTGGCTGGTCAGTTCAAATAATGACCATATAGCTGACAACTTCCTTAACTTTAGCTAATTTGTATGAATTATTACAGTAAAATAAACTCACAACAAGATCATTATTTAGAAATGAATGGCGAGCTAATCTGATAGTGGGGTGGTAGTCTCCTTTATGTCTCTAATCTGATAGTGGGGTGGTAGTCTCCTTTATGTCTCTAATCTGATAGTGGGGTGGTAGTCTACTTTGTCTCTAATCTGATAGTGGGGTGGTAGTCTCCTTTATGTCTCTAATCTGGTAGTGGGGTGGTAGTCTCCTTTGTCTCTAATCTGGTAGTGGGGTGGTAGTCTCCTTTGTCTCTAATCTGATAGTGGGGTGGTAGTCTCCTTTATGTCTCTAATCTGGTAGTGGGGTGGTAGTCTCCTTTATGGCTCTAATCTGGTAGTGGGGTGGTAGTCTCCTTTATGGCTCTAATCTGGTAGTGGGGTGGTAGTCTCCTTTATGTCTCTAATCTGGTAGTGGGGTGGTAGTCTCCTTTATGTCTCTAATCTGGTAGTGGGGTGGTAGTCTCCTTTATGTCTCTAATCTGATAGTGGGGTGGTAGTCTCCTTTATGTCTCTAATCTGGTAGTGGGGTGGTAGTCTCCTTTATGGCTCTAATCTGGTAGTGGGGTGGTAGTCTCCTTTATGGCTCTAATCTGGTAGTGGGGTGGTAGTCTCCTTTATGTCTCTAATCTGATAGTGGGGTGGTAGTCTCCTTTATGGCTCTAATCTGGTAGTGGGGTGGTAGTCTCCTTTATGTCTCTAATCTGGTAGTGGGGTGGTAGTCTCCTTTATGTCTCTAATCTGGTAGTGGGGTGGTAGTCTCCTTTATGTCTCTAATCTGATAGTGGGGTGGTAGTCTCCTTTAAGGCTCTAATCTGATAGTGGGGTGGTAGTCTCCTTTATGGCTCTAATCTGGTAGTGGGGTGGTAGATGCCTAGTCTCCTTCATGGCTCTAATCTGATAGTGGGGTGGTAGTCTCCTTTATGGCTCTAATCTGATAGTGGGGTGGTAGTCTCCTTCATGGCTCTAATCTGATAGTGGGGTGGTATCTCCCTTTTGTCTCAGATCAGGTACCTACACCATAGATATACGCTGAGTGCACAGTTATTAGGCAAATTGTTCAACAATAACATTAATCCTGAGGAATACAAACACAATGCTCTCAGTCAATCCAAAATGTTATTGAACCTCAAACTTTAATGTTTAACAAAGGAAAAGTGAGTTGTGGCTTTCTCAGGGGATATATATAAGTATGCGCAATTATTAGGCAACTAAATACCCCCAACATTAATTTCTCCCATCTCACTTGTTTATTCTCAATTTTTAGAGTAAGTGTAACAAATAAATTACACAAAATGACAATTGAATAACAATTTTCGTCCTTTTTCAAAAATATTCAGTGACCGGTATAGCCACCCTTCTTTTAAATAGCTACCATGATCCATCCATCCATGAAGTCTGTTTCTTTATCTGTTCACGATCCCCTTTCGCTGAGGCAGCAACCACAGCCTCCCAAAGGCTGTTCAAAGAGGTGTATTGTCTTTCCTCACTGCAAATCTCACGTTTGAGAAGGGCACACAAGTTCCCAATAGGATTTAAGTCAGGTGAGAAAGGGGGCCAGGTCATTATTCAGGCATCTTTGAGGCCCTTGCTGGCTAGCCAAGAGGTGGAGTACTTGGATGTGATGGAGCATTGTCCTGGGTAACGATCATGGCCTTCTTGAATGCTGAGGACTTCTTCCCGTACCACTGATTGAAGAAAGAATGTTCCAGAAACTGGCAGTAGGTTCGGGAGTTGAGTTTCAGTCCGTCTTCAACCCGAAAAGGTCCAACTACCTCATCCTTAATGATATCAGCCCGTACCAGTACCCCTCCTTGACCTCGCTGGTGCCTGACTCGAAGTGGTACCCCTGTGTCCGTGACTGATCCATCCATCTGGTCCATCAAAAGTCCTTCTCATTTCATCTGTCCATTAAAACCTTTGGGCAAAGAAATACCTGGAATTTTTTTTCAATCTTGACGTTTCAACCTGAGAATCTTCTTCAGTGGTTGTCATGTTTCAGCCTTTTTGACCTTGGCCATGTCTCTGAGCTTTTGATACCTTGTACTTCTGGACACTCCAGGTAGGTAACAGTTCTGGAATATGGTGGTACTGGAGGATAATGGGTTCCTGGCAGCTTGACGGTTAATTCTTCTCAAGTCTTTTGGAGTTCATTTTGCTCCTTTTCTTCGCCTTGCGTTGTTTTTTGCGGCCCTCCAGTTGACTATTCGGCCCCCCAGTTGACTTTTCGCAACAAAACGTTTGATTGTCCGGTGGTCACGCCTCCAATAGTTGAGCTATTTCAAGAGTGTTACATCCGGTCTGAAAGGCATTTTACAATTTTTTACTTTTTAGTGTTCGTTAAATTTCATTTTTTGGCCCATTTTACTTGAGGTAATGAAGCTGCCTCTTAATTATGCACACCTTTTGATATAAGGTGTTATTGACTTTCACCACACCCTCCCTCATTACACAAATACAATACATATCACCTGGAAATTATTACATCCAATAAGCGTTCAAGTCCATATGGTTTGGAGTTGGAACATGTGCATAGAAATAATGATAAGATCAGAATACTCACTTGCCTAATTATTGTGCACGCAGTGTACATCATTCTCTCACACACACACACACTCTCTCACACACACACACACACACACACACACACACACACACACACACACACACACACACACACACACACGTCAGCTCACACACACACGTCAGCTCACACACACGCACACACACACACCCGTCAGCTCAGCCAGATCCAACCCGTCAGCAGCTGATTTGAACTTGAAAAGGAATGTGTTTCTATGCAACATTTGGATTCTCATTGACTCACTGAATCGTTTTCAAATCTAAACCTGTAGTTCCTGTATGGTAATGTCCATGTATATCAAATCTAAACCTGTAGTTCCTGTATGGTAATGTCCATGTATACATATATCAAATCTAAACCTGTAGTTCCTGTATGGTAATGTCCATGTATACGTATATCAAATCTAAACCTGTAGTTCCTATATGGTAATGTCCATGTATACATATATCAAATCTAAACCTGTAGTTCCTGTATGGTAATGTATACGTATATCAAATCGTCTCGAAAGATGCACATCCCTATTGATACCCCAATGCAACAGATTAAAGGGGGGGGGGATGGAATGATGATGATGATGATGAGGATGTTGTTCTTTCCCTCCATCCTTTGCAGAGAAACTGACTGCATGTTATTTGATTTTTCACAGGTTTCTGCATGTTTGTTCTGAGTTTAGTGAAGAAGCATTACCGTCTACAGTTTTATATGGTGTGTATGAGTCAAGTAACCCTGGATACCAGTGACTAACCTCTGTCATCCTGGTACTCTGCATGCCATACTATACATACAGCAGGGTTCCCCAACTACATTCAGCCACGGATGGTCAGGGGGCCTTGAACAGGGTTATAAATAATTTCTACAAATTGACAGCAAGAATCACCAGACGGAGATATATAGTATTTTGACAAAAAGAAAAACAGAATCATTTCAAACTTTGATTACATTTGGGATACGATCACCTCTTTATGGTTGGAACAGATTTCCGAAATTAAAATCAATTTGAGCTGATTTCCTGGTGATTTAAAAAAAAATTAATATCCAACAACGAAAATAATAAAATAAATATCTACAGTACCAGTCAAACGTTTGGACACACTTCCTCATTCCAGCGTTTATCTTTATTTTTTACTATTTTCTACATTGTAGAATAATAGTGAAGACATCAACACTATTAAATAACACATATGGAATCATGTAGTAACCAAAAAGGTATTAAACAAATCAAAATATATTTTATATTTGAGATTCTTCAAAGTAGCCACCCTTTGCCTTGATGACAGCTTTGCACACTCTTGGCATTCTCTCAACCAGCTCTGTGAGGTAGTCACCTGGAATGCATTTCAATTAACAGGGGTGTCGAGTTAAAAGTTAATTTGTAGAATTTCTTTCCTTAATGCGTTTGAGCCAATCAGTTGTGTTGTGACAAGGTAGGGGTGGTATACAGAAGATAGCCCTATTTGGTAAAAGACCAAATCCATATTATGGTAAGAACAGCTCAAATAAGCAAAGAGAAACATCAGTCCATCATTACTTTAAGACATAAAGGTCAGTCAATCCGGAACATTTCAAGAACTTTAAAAGTTTCTTCAAGTGCAGTCGCAAAAACCATCAAGCGCTATGATGGAACTGGCTCTCATGAGGACCGACACAGGAAAGGAAGACCCAGAGTTACCTCTGCTGCAGAGGATAAGTTCATTAGAGTTAACTGCACCTCAGATTGCAGACCAAATAAGTCCTTCACGGAGTTCAAGTAACAGACACATCTCAACATCAACTGTTGAGTTGAATCAGGCCTTTATGGTCGAATTGCTGTAAAGAAACCACTACTAAAGGACACCAATAAGAAAAAGAAAAAAGAGACTTGCTTGGGCCAAGAAACACGAGCAATGGACATTAGACTGGTGGAAATCTGTCCTTTGGTCTGATGAGTCCAAATTTTTGATTTTTTGTTCCAACCGCCGTGTCTTTGAGACACAGAGTAGGTGAACGGATGATCTCTGCATGTGTGGTTCCCACCGTGAAGCACGGAGGAGGTGGTGTGATGGTGTGAGGGTGCTTTGCTGGTGACACTGTCTGTGATTTATTTAGAATTCAAGGCACACTTAACCAGCATGGCTACCACAACATTCTGCAGTGATACGCCATCCCATCTGGTTTGCACTTAGTGGGACTATAATTCATTTTTCAACAGGACAATGACCCAACACACCTCCAGGCTGTATAAGGGCTATTTGACTAAGAAGGAGAATTGATGGAGTGCTGCATCAGATGACCCGGTCTCCAGTCACCAGACCTCATCCCAATTGAGATGGTTTGGGATGAGTTGGGCCGCAGAGTGAAGGAAAAGCAGCCAATAAGTGCTCAGCATATGTGGGAACTCTGTTGGAAAAGCATTCCTCATGAAGCTGGTTGAAAGAATGCCAAGAGTGTGCAAAGCTGTCATCAAGGCAAAGGGTGGCTACTTTGAAGAATATCAAATATCTTTAGATTTGTTTAATACTGTTTTTGGTTACTACATGATTCCATATGTGTTATTTCATAGTGTTGATGTCTTCACTATTATTCTACAATGTAGAAAATAGTACAAATAAATAAAAACCCTGGAATGAGTAGGGGTGTCCAACCTTTTGACTGGTACTGTATGTATACTGTATATATATTTTGCCCAAAAACCTTGGAGAACTCTCTCCTGTTGGGGAACCCTACTATACAGCTCCCTCCTATTGGGGAACCCTACTATTCAGCTCCCTCCTATTGGGGGAACCCTACTATTCAGCTCCCTCCTATTGGGGGAACCCTACTATTCAGCTCCCTCCTATTGGGGAACCCTACTATTCAGCTACCTCCTATTGGGGGAACCCTACTATACAGCTCTGTCCTATTGGCGAACCCTACTATACAGCTCCCTCCTATTGGGGAACCCTACTATACAGCTGCCTCCTATTGGGGAACCCTACTATTCAGCTCCCTCCTATTGGGGAACCCTACTATACAGCTCCCTCCTATTGGGGAACCCTACTATACAGCTCCCTCCTATTGGGGAACCCTACTATACAGCTCCCTCCTATTGGGGAACCCTACTATACAGCTCCCTCCTATTGGGGAACCCTACTATTCAGCTCCCTCCTATTGGGGAACCCTACTATACAGCTCCCTCCTATTGGGGAACCCTACTATACAGCTCCGTCCTATTGGGGAACCCTACTATACAGCTCCCTCCTATTGGGGAACCCTACTATTCAGCTGCCTCCTATTGGGGAACCCTACTATACAGCTCCCTCCTATTGGGGAACCCTACTATACAGCTCCCTCCTATTGGGGAACCCTACTATACAGCTCCCTCCTATTGGGGAACCCTACTATACAGCTCCCTCCTATTGGGGAACCCTACTATACAGCTCCCTCCTATTGGGGAACCCTACTATACAGCTCCCTCCTATTGGGGAACCCTACTATACAGCTCCCTCCTATTGGGGAACCCTACTATACAGCTCCCTCCTATTGGGGAACCCTACTATACAGCTCCCTCCTATTGGGGAACCCTACTATTCAGCTCCCTCCTATTGGGGAACCCTACTATACAGCTCCCTCCTATTGGGGAACCCTACTATACAGCTCCCTCCTATTGGGGAACCCTACTATACAGCCCCCTCCTATTGGGGAACCCTACTATACAGCTCCCTCCTATTGGGGAACCCTACTATTCAGCTCCCTCCTATTGGGGAACCCTACTATACAGCTCCCTCCTATTGGGGAACCCTACTATACAGCTCCCTCCTATTGGGGAACCCTACTATACAGCTCCCTCCTATTGGGGAACCCTACTATACAGCTCCCTCCTATTGGGGAACCCTACTATACAGCTCCCTCCTATTGGGGAACCCTACTATACAGCTCCCTCCTATTGGGGAACCCTACTATACAGCTCCCTCCTATTGGGGAACCCTACTATTCAGCTCCCTCCTATTGGGGAACCCTACTATACAGCTCCCTCCTATTGGGGAACCCTACTATACAGCTCCCTCCTATTGGGGAACCCTACTATACAGCTCCCTCCTATTGGGGAACCCTACTATACAGCTCCCTCCTATTGGGGAACACTACTATTCAGCTCCCTCCTATTGGGGAACCCTACTATACAGCTCCCTCCTATTGGGGAACCCTACTATACAGCTCCCTCCTATTGGGGAACCCTACTATACAGCTCCCTCCTATTGGGGAACCCTACTATACAGCTCCCTCCTATTGGGGAACCCTACTATACAGCTCCCTCCTATTGGGGAACCCTACTATACAGCTCCCTCCTATTGGGGAACCCTACTATACAGCTCCCTCCTATTGGGGAACCCTACTATACAGCAACCCCTATTGGGGAACCCTACTATTCAGCTCCCTCCTATTGGGGAACCCTACTATACAGCTCCCTCCTATTGGGGAACCCTACTATACAGCTCCCTCCTATTGGGGAACCCTACTATACAGCTCCCTCCTATTGGGGAACCCTACTATACAGCTCCCTCCTATTGGGGAACCCTACTATACAGCTCCCTCCTATTGGGGAACCCTACTATACAGCATACATCCTCGCAGACTACGGCTCAAATGAAACCCTACTGCACCACTGTTTCTGAGCTTTGAGTAAAAAGTAGAGCACTGCATAGTGAAATGATAAATACATTTGACAACTCTCTGTCTCTCTCTGGATGAGACAGTAGGTGTACTACATGGGATGACGTTTCAGACTAGCCAGCATGACACACACACACACACACACACACACACACTAGTGTGCTGTGTAAAAAAAAAAAAAACATCTCTCAGTGGATGGTGTGGAGTGACTCAGCCTTGCTGATCTAGATACTGTATTTCTATATCTGTTGCCTGCCTATCTAGATACTGTATTTCTATATCTGTTGCCTGCCTATCTAGATACTGTATTTCTATCTGTTTCCTGCCCATCTAGATACTGTATTTCTATATCTATTGCCTGCCTGTCTAGATGTTGTATTTCTATATTGCATGCCTATCTAGATACTGTATTTCTATATCTGTTGCCTGCCCATCTAGATGCTGTATTTCTATATCTGTTGCCTGCCCATCTAGATGCTGTATTTCTATATCTGTTGCTTGCCCATCTAGACTCTGTATTTCTATATCTATAGCCTGTCTGCCTATCTCTGCATTCTACCTACCAACATTGTTATTGTGAGTGGTCAAGCTACATTCCCCATGGCTAACTGTGTGTGTGTGGTTTGCCCCTGCAGTTTGCGTGGACCCATGTGACCCTACTGATAGTGGTGACTCAGTCTCACTTAGTCATCCAGAACCTGTTTGAAGGAATGATCTGGTAAGAGACAAACAGCAAACACAACACGCCCAGAAACCTGTCCCTGAAAAACCTGTCCTTTCTCTCCTCTTCACTGATACTGTAGTAGTCAGCCCTATGGTAGTCAGCCCTATGGTAGTCAGCCCTATGGTAGTCAGCCCTATGGTAGTCAGCCCTATGGTAGTCAGCCCTCAGCCCTATGGTAGGCAGCCCTATGGTAGTCAGCCCTCAGCCCTATAGGTAGGGAGCCCTGAATGGTAGTCAGCCCTCAGCCCTATAGGTAGGGAGCTGTATGGTAGGGTTCAGCCAACATGGTAGAGAGCCCTCCAAGGCCCTATGGTAGTCAGCCCTATGGTAGTCAGCCCTATGGTAGTCAGCCCTACGGTAGCCAGCCCTATGGTTGGACACCCCTCAGCCCTATGGCAGTCGGCCCTCAGCCCTATGGTAGTCAGCCCTATGGTAGTCTAGCCCTATGGTAGTCAGCCCTATGGTAGTGCAGCCCTCAGCCCTATGGTAGTCAGCCCTATGGTAGTCAGCCCTATGGTAGTCAGCCCTCAGCCCTATGGTAGTCAGCCCTATGGTAGTCAGCCCTCAGCCCTATGGTAGTCAGCCCTATGGTAGTCAGCCCTCAGCCCTATGGTAGTCAGCCCTATGGTAGTCAGCCCTCAGCCCTATGGTAGTCAGCCCTCAGACCTATGGTAGTCAGCCCTATGGTAGTCAGCCCTCAGCCCTATGGTAGTCAGCCCTATGGTAGTCAGCCCTCAGCCCTATGGTAGTCAGCCCTATGGTAGTCAGCCCTTAGCCCTATGGTAGTCAGCCCTCAGCCCTATGGTAGTCAGCCCTCAGCCCTATGGTAGTCAGGCCTCAGCCCTATGGTAGTCAGGCCTCAGCCCTATGGTAGTCAGCCCTCAGCCCTATGGTAGTCAGCCCTCAGCCCTATGGTAGTCAGCCCTCAGCCCTATGGTAGTCAGCCCTTAGCCCAAATACAGAGGCTCTGTATTCAAACTGTATTTTGTAAAACAATATCTGTAAACGGTAAAGATGCTCGTTGGTCAAATGTAAAGGTAATGTTAGGTTGGAGTTGACGTGTGTTTTAACGTTGTTTATCTGTTAGGTTGGAGTTGACGTGTGTTTTAACGTTGTTTTTCTGTTAGGTTGGAGTTGACATGTGTTTTAACGTTGTTTTTCTGTTAGGTTGGAGTTGACATGTGTTTTAACGTTGTTTTTCTGTTAGGTTGGAGTTGACGTGTGTTTTAACGTTGTTTTTCTGTTAGGTTGGAGTTGACGTGTGTTTTAACGTTGTTTTTCTGTTAGGTTGGAGTTGACGTGTGTTTTAATGTTGTTTTTCTGTTAGGTTGGAGTTGACGTGTGTTTTAACGTTGTTTTTCTGTTAGGTTGGAGTTGACGTGTGTTTTAACGTTGTTTTTCTGTTAGGTTGGAGTTGACGTGTGTTTTAACGTTGTTTTTCTGTTAGGTTGGAGTTGACGTGTGTTTTAACGTTGTTTTTCTGTTAGGGTTGGAGTTGACGTGTGTTTTAACGTTGTTTTTCTGTTAGGTTGGAGTTGACGTGTGTTTTAACGTTGTTTTTCTGTTAGGTTGGAGTTGACGTGTGTTTTAACATTGTTTATCTGTTAGGTTGGAGTTGACGTGTGTTTTAACGTTGTTTTTCTGTTAGGTTGGAGTTGACGTGTGTTTTAACGTTGTTTTTCTGTTAGGATTGAGTTGACGTGTGTTTTAACATTGTTTTTCTGTTAGGGTTGAGTTGACGTGTGTTTTAATGTTGTTTTTCTGTTAGGTTGGAGTTGACGTGTGTTTTAACGTTGTTTTTCTGTTAGGTTGGAGTTGACGTGTGTTTTAACGTTGTTTTTCTGTTAGGGTTGGAGTTGACGTGTGTTTTAACGTTGTTTTTCTGTTAGGGTTGGAGTTGACGTGTGTTTTAACGTTGTTTTTCTGTTAGGGTTGAGTTGACGTGTGTTTTAACGTTGTTTTTCTGTTAGGTTGGAGTTGACGTGTGTTTTAACGTTGTTTTTCTGTTAGGTTGGAGTTGACGTGTGTTTTAACGTTGTTTTTCTGTTAGGTTGGAGTTGACGTGTGTTTTAACGTTGTTTTTCTGTTAGGTTGGAGTTGACGTGTATTTTAACGTTGTTTTTCTGTTAGGGTTGGAGTTGACGTGTGTTTTAACGTTGTTTTTCTGTTAGGGTTGAGTTGACGTGTGTTTTAACGTTGTTTTTCTGTTAGGGTTGAGTTGACGTGTGTTTTAACGTTGTTTTTCTGTTAGGGTTGAGTTGACGTGTGTTTTAACGTTGTTTTTCTGTTAGGGTTGAGTTGACGTGTGTTTTAACGTTGTTTTTCTGTTAGGTTGGAGTTGACGTGTGTTTTAACGTTGTTTTTCTGTTAGGTTGGAGTTGACGTGTGTTTTAACGTTGTTTTTCTGTTAGGTTGGAGTTGACGTGTGTTTTAACGTTGTTTTTCTGTTAGGGTTGAGTTGACGTGTGTTTTAACGTTGTTTTTCTGTTAGGGTTGAGTTGACGTGTGTTTTAACGTTGTTTTTCTGTTAGGTTGGAGTTGACGTGTGTTTTAACGTTGTTTTTCTGTTAGGTTGGAGTTGACGTGTGTTTTAACGTTGTTTATCTGTTAGGTTGGAGTTGACGTGTCTTTTAACGTTATTTTTCTGTTAGGTTGGAGTTGACGTGTGTTTGAATGTTGTTTTTCTGTTAGGTTGGAGTTGACGTGTGTTTTAACGTTGTTTTTCTGTTAGGGTTGAGTTGACGTGTGTTTTAACGTTGTTTTTCTGTTAGGGTTGAGTTGACGTGTGTTTTAACGTTGTTTTTCTGTTAGGTTGGAGTTGACGTGTGTTTTAACGTTGTTTTTCTGTTAGGTTGGAGTTCACGTGTGTTTTAACGTTGTTTTTCTGTTAGGGTTGAGTTGACGTGTGTTTTAACGTTGTTTTTCTGTTAGGTTGGAGTTGACGTGTGTTTTAACGTTGTTTTTACGTTGTTTTCCAGGTTCCTAGTCCCTGTCTCCATAGTGATCTGCAATGACATCATGGCCTACCTGTTTGGTTTCTTCTTTGGCAGAACACCACTCATTAAGGTACAGTTACTGTATATTCTATTATATTATACACTCGGTGGCCAGTTTATTAGGTACAGCACCCCGTTCACCAAAATGGATCGCTCCTACAGACAGTGAGTCACGTGGCTATATAAAGCAGACAGACGGGCATCAAGGCATTCAGTTACTGATCTATTGAACGTTAGAATTGGCAAAACGACTGACCTAAGCGACTGAGGTATGATCGTCGGTGCCAGGCGTGCGGGGTTCCATTATCTCAGAAACGAACGGCCTCCTGGGCTTTTCGCGCTCGACAGTGTCTAGGGTTTATACCGAGAACGTTGCGACAAACACAAAAACATCCAGTCAGCGGCAGTCCTGTGGGTGAAAACAGCTCGTTGATGAGAGAGGTCGAAGGAGAATGGCAAGAATCGTGCAAGCTAACGGGTGAATAACGGCATCTCGGAACGCACAACTCGTCGGTCCTTGTCACTGATTGGCTATGGCAGCAGACGACCACACCGGGGTTCCCGTCCAATCAGCTAAAGACGAGAAGAAGCGGCTCCAGTGGACACGCCATCACCAACACTGGACAATTAAAGGAGTGGAAAAACATTTCCTGGTCTGACGAATCCCGGTTCCTGTTGCATCATTCTGATGGCAGAGTCAGGATTTGGCGTCCGTGGACCCATCCTGCCTGGTGTCAACAGTACCGGCTGGTGACGGTGGTTCTGGGGGATGTTTTTCTGGCACCAGTAGGCCTGTAAATGTAGGCATATTTTAACACATACATACTTTTTCTAAAATGTAAATATATCCGTAAAATATCCATGTGACATTGTTATACAAGGATATATCATGACATTTCAAATGATTCATTTAATAAAACAAACTTTTCAATATAGTTTTTATGACGTGTGCCCCCCATTTTAAAAAGGCCGGTACCATGAATCATATAGCTTGTTGTTTACACTATGTTGGCCAATCAAAGTGACTAACTTCAGTCAGAGGCTCCATGTGTAGCAGGAGTTCACTAATACAATGCCAGATTAAATCAACTCACAGAATTAAAAGTGAAATAAAATCACAGAATTAAAAGTGAAATAATAATGAGTATGCTACAACGAGCAACCAAACAGCTAGGCTGTTTTTAAATGAATCTGTTTGGGGAGAAAGTGTAGTGTGTAACGTTAGCCTAGCTAGCTAGCTAGCTTCTGTGGGCTACTCCATTCAAGACCGCCACTGTTTTGAATTGATGTTACATGTTTTGGCTGCTACAACTTACCGACTCTTGGCTGTAGCCCAGTTGAACCTCTCTCCCTCCATCCGCTTGCTCCCGTCTCTCACACCGTCTCCTCACCAGTGGCAGAAATAGTGCTCAGCTCAGGTTACACAATTTTAAGTAAAACAAAAAAAATCACAAGTATTTCAAATATCCAGATATCAGAAAATGTATGATACTATTCAAATAGTAAAATTATTTATACTAGTACACACACACTGAAACAGTCAGACATTTTTCAGTATGGCCACAGAACAGATACATGACCTTTTTCTTTCCCATTGGATTTGAGTCACATGTGGATTGGGGTTAGGATGGACACACACACACACACACACACACACACACACACACACCCTGTTAGTCACACACCCTGTTAGGCCAGGGTGGGCTGGGTGGAAACGCAATGTCATCACTGTGTTGAAACACTGCCATCACTGTGTGAAATAGGGGTGTGAATGTTTAAAAGTTAAAACTTCTAAATTAAATTGGGATTCTTAACATTAAATAAAAATCCACAACCTGAAAAACTGTTGTTTTTTTCTTAACTGCACTGTGATTTAAATGTTATCTGGAAACTTCCACTAACAGGTTCCGATCATCATAAAGCGTTTTTTATATATATTATATAATATATATATTTTACAAATACCTAATGCCACAATGCTGTGACTTTAGTAGGAGGATACATTTATTGATTACATTTTTTAAATAATTATTCTTTATTAACCAGCGCTGTAATGGATGAGGGGGAGAGATGCAGTTGTGTTGGTTGTGTAAACCCACAGTTTCATCATCTGTCTGGGTGGCTGGTCTCAGACCATCCTGCAGGTTAAGAAGCCGGTTGTGGAGGTCCAGGGCTGGCGTGTTTACTTACCCGTGGTCTGCGGTTGTGACGCCGGTTGGACGTACTGCCAAATTCTCTCAAATTAGGTGACTTATGGTAGAGAAATTAACATTAAATTCTCTGGCAACAGCTCTGGTGGAAATTCCTGCAGTCAGCATGCCAATTGCACACCCCCTCAAAACTTGAGACATTTGAGGCGTTGTGTGACAAAACTGCACATTTTAGAGTGGCCTTTTATTGTCCCCAGCACAAGGTGCACCTGTGTAATGATCATGCTTCTTGATATGCCACACCTGTCAGGTGGATGGATTATCTTGTCAAAGGAGAAATGCTCACTAACAGGGATGTAATCAAATGTATGCACTACATTTGAGAGAAATTCGTTTTTTTATGAGTATGAAACATTTCTGAGGTCTTTTACTTAAGATCATGAAACATGGGACCAACACTTTACATGTTGCGTTTTTATATTTTTGATCGGTGTACATGGTCCCCCGTCTTGACCGCATCAAACCGAGAGTAGCTAGCCAGCTAACGTTAGCTAGGCTAATTGAGACTACATAACTTCAACTGTGCGCTTTCCCCCCTTCCGAATACTACAGTAAATAACTCCGTTCAGATTACAGCAGCAGTCTACCTGATGGCTCTTGGTGTTGTAGCCTGTCCTTCTCATTTAGGTCTGTCATTTTAATTCCATCTTCCATTGATTTAGCCTAGATATCTCTTAATAACGTGAGCAGGGAGGCTGTAACTCTGACTGTAGTCTAGTGCTGGTTTGTTGACTTGTGATTGGATGACGACAACACGCTAACATGGCGCCACTCTCGTGAAAAGCAAGAGCGCCAGCAGTATAAATTATACCACTTTCTATCTCCGCGGGAAGCGTGATGTTAACCATCTGCATTGTGAATTCATGTGGCATTTTATGAATCTTATCGTTTTAATGGAAAATCTATTAAAACATTTTTTTTTACCAAAATTGTACGAAAAATTGTCCATTTGTCACACCCGTAGTGTGGAACACTGTCCCCCCTGTGTGAAAGATGGCCTCTGTTCCTGTATCTTGTCTCTACTCGACGCCACAATTCAGTTTCCTATTCACAAAAAAAAAGACCTCACGGGAAGAAATCAAATAATTATCATAACATGCGTTACAAAGTAAATGTATTATTATTGTTGTTATTTAGTAAATGTGTTGTTGTTTATTACAGCTGTCTCCCAAGAAGACGTGGGAGGGATTCATAGGAGGGTTCTTCGGAACCCTGGTCTTTGGATTCATAGTGAGTATTACAGTTAAATAGTTACAGCATGGAATAAAGTAACAACATGGATTCATAGTGAGTATTACAGTTTAATAGTTACAGCATGGAATAAAGTAACATGGATTCATAGTGAGTATTACAGTTAAATAGTTACAGCATGGAATAAAGTAACATGGATTCATAGTGAGTATTACAGTTAAATAGTTACAGCATGGAATAAAGTAACACCATGGTAATATTATAGAATAAAGGTTAACAACATGGTAATAGTATGGAATAAAGGTTAACAACATGGTAATAGTATGGAATAAAGGTTAACAACATGGTAATAGTATAGAATAAAGGATAACAACATGGTAATAGTATAGAAGAAAGGTTAACAACATGGTAATAGTATGGAATAAAGTTTAACAACATGGTAATAGTATAGAATAAAGGTTAACAACATGGTGATAGTATAGAATAAAGGTTAACAACATGGTAATAGTATGGAATAGTGTAACAACATGGTAATAGTATGGAATAAAGGGTAACAACATGGTAATAGTATGGAATAAAGGTTAACAACATGGTAATAGTATGGAATAAAGGTTAACAACATGGTAATAGTATAGAATAAAGGTTAACAACATGGTAATAGTATAGAATATAGGATAACAACATGGTGATAGTATATAATAAAGGTTAACAACATGGTAATAGTATAGAATATAGGATAACAACATGGTGATAGTATATAATAAAGGTTAACAACATGGTAATAGTATAGAATAAAGGATAACAACATGGTAATAGTATAGAAGAAAGGTTAACAACATGGTAATAGTATAGAAGAAAGGTTAACAACATGGTAATATTATGGAATAAAGGTTAACAACATGGTAATAGTATATAATAAAGGTTAACAACATGGTAATAGTATATAATAAAGGTTAACAACATGGTAATAGTATATAATAAATGTTAACAACATGGTAATATTATGGAATAAAGGTTAACAACATGGTAATAGTATATAATAAAGGTTAACAACATGGTAATAGTATATAATAAAGGTTAACAACATGGTAATATTATGGAATAAAGGTTAACAACATGGTAATAGTATATAATAAAGGTTAACAACATGGTAATAGTATAGAATAAAGGATAACAACATGGTGATAGTATATAATAAAGGTTAACAACATGGTAATAGTATAGAATAAAGGATAACAACATGGTAATAGTATAGAAGAAAGGTTAACAACATGGTAATAGTATAGAAGAAAGGTTAACAACATGGTAATAGTATAGAAGAAAGGTTAACAACATGGTAATAGTATAGAATAAAGGTTAACAACATGGTAATAGAATAGTGTATCAACATGGTGATAGTATAGAATAAAGGTTAACAACATGGTAATAGTATAGAATAAAGGTTAACAACATGGTAATAGTATAGAATAAAGGTTAACAACATGGTAATAGTATAGAATAAAGGTTAACAACATGGTAATAGTATAGAATAAAGGTTAACAACATGGTGATAGTATAGAATAAAGGTTAACAACATGGTAATAGTATATAATAAAGGTTAACAACATGGTAATAGTATATAATAAAGGTTAACAACATGGTAATATTATGGAATAAAGGTTAACAACATGGTAATAGTATATAATAAAGGTTAACAACATGGTAATAGTATAGAATATAGGATAACAACATGGTAATAGTATATAATAAAGGTTAACAACATGGTAATAGTATAGAATAAAGGATAACAACATGGTAATAGTATAGAAGAAAGGTTAACAACATGGTAATAGTATAGAAGAAAGGTTAACAACATGGTAATAGTATAGAAGAAAGGTTAACAACATGGTAATAGTATAGAATAAAGGTTAACAACATGGTAATAGAATAGTGTATCAACATGGTGATAGTATAGAATAAAGGTTAACAACATGGTAATAGTATAGAATAAAGGTTAACAACATGGTAATAGTATATAATAAAGGTTAACAACATGGTAATATTATGGAATAAAGGTTAACAACATGGTAATAGTATATAATAAAGGTTAACAACATGGTAATAGTATAGAATAAAGGTTAACAACATGGTAATAGTATATAATAAAGGTTAACAACATGGTAATATTATGGAATAAAGGTTAACAACATGGTAATAGTATATAATAAAGGTTAACAACATGGTAATAGTATAGAATAAAGGATAACAACATGGTGATAGTATAGAATAAAGGTTAACAACATGGTGATAGTATAGAATAAAGGTTAACAACATGGTAATAGTATAGAATAAAGGTTAACAACATGGTAATAGTATAGAATAAAGGTTAACAACATGGTGATAGTATAGAATAAAGGTTAACAACATGGTAATAGTATATAATAAAGGTTAACAACATGGTGATAGTATAGAATAAAGGTTAACAACATGGTAATAGTATAGAATAAAGGGTATCAACATGGTAATAGTATGGAATAAAGGTTAACAACATGGTGATAGTATAGAATAAAGGTTAACAACATGGTAATAGTATAGAATAAAGGTTAACAACATGGTAATAGTATGGAATAAAGGTTAACAACATGGTGATAGTATAGAATAAAGGGTAACAACATGGTAATATTATGGAATAAAGGTTAACAACATGGTAATAGTATGGAATAAAGGTTAACAACATGGTGATAGTATAGAATAAAGGTTAACAACATGGTAATAGTATATAATAAAGGTTAACAACATGGTGATAGTATAGAATAAAGGTTAACAACATGGTAATAGTATAGAATAAAGGGTATCAACATGGTAATAGTATGGAATAAAGGTTAACAACATGGTGATAGTATAGAATAAAGGTTAACAACATGGTAATAGTATATAATAAAGGTTAACAACATGGTGATAGTATAGAATAAAGGTTAACAACATGGTAATAGTATAGAATAAAGGTTAACAACATGGTGATAGTATAGAATAAAGGTTAACAACATGGTGATAGTATAGAATAAAGGTTAACAACATGGTGATAGTATAGAATAAAGGTTAACAACATGGTAATAGTATAGAAGAAAGGTTAACAACATGGTAATAGTATAGAAGAAAGGTTAACAACATGGTAATATTATGGAATAAAGGTTAACAACATGGTAATATTATGGAATAAAGGTTAACAACATGGTAATAGTATAGAAGAAAGGTTAACAACATGGTAATAGTATAGAATAAAGGTTAACAACATGGTAATAGAATAGTGTATCAACATGGTGATAGTATAGAATAAAGGTTAACAACATGGTAATAGTATAGAATAAAGGTTAACAACATGGTAATAGTATAGAATAAAGGTTAACAACATGGTGATAGTATAGAATAAAGGTTAACAACATGGTAATAGTATAGAATAAAGGTTAACAACATGGTAATATTATGGAATAAAGGTTAACAACATGGTAATAGTATGGAATAAAGGGTAACAACATGGTAATAGTATATAATAAAGGTTAACAACATGGTGATAGTATAGAATAAAGGGTAACAACATGGTAATAGTATAGAATAAAGGTTAACAACATGGTGATAGTATAGAATAAAGGTTAACAACATGGTAATAGTATAGAATAAAGGTTAACAACATGGTGATAGTATAGAATAAAGGTTAACAACATGGTGATAGTATAGAATAAAGGTTAACAACATGGTAATATTATGGAATAAAGGTTAACAACATGGTAATAGTATATAATAAAGGGTAACAACATGGTAATAGTATAGAATAAAGGGTAACAACATGGTAATAGTATAGAATAAAGGTTAACAACATGGTGATAGTATAGAATAAAGGTTAACAACATGGTAATAGTATAGAATAAAGGGTAACAACATGGTAATAGTATAGAATAAAGGGTAACAACATGGTAATAGTATAGAATAAAGGGTAACAACATGGTAATAGTATAGAATAAAGGGTAACAACATGGTAATAGTATAGAATAAAGGGTAACAACATGGTAATAGTATAGAATAAAGGGTAACAACATGGTAATAGTATAGAATAAAGGTTAACAACATGGTAATAGTATAGAATAAAGGTTAACAACATGGTAACAGTATAGAATAAAGGGTAACAACATGGTAACAGTATAGAATAAAGGGTAACAACATGGTAATAGTATAGAATAAAGGGTAACAACATGGTAATAGTATAGAATAAAGGTTAACAACATGGTAATAGTATAGAATAAAGGGTAACAACATGGTAATAGTATAGAATAAAGGTTAATAACATGGTAACAGTATAGAATAAAGGTTAACAACATGGTAACAGTATAGAATAAAGGGTAACAACATGGTAACAGTATAGAATAAAGGGTAACAACATGGTAATAGTATAGAATAAAGGGTAACAACATGGTAATAGTATAGAATAAAGGGTAACAACATGGTAATAGTATAGAATAAAGGGTAACAACATGGTAATAGTATGGAATAAAGGTTAACAACATGGTAATAGTATAGAATAAAGGGTAACAACATGGTAATAGTATAGAATAAAGGGTAACAACATGGTAATAGTATAGAATAAAGGTTAACAACATGGTAATAGTATAGAATAAAGGGTAACAACATGGTAATAGTATAGAATAAAGGTTAACAACATGGTAATAGTATAGAATAAAGGGTAACAACATGGTTATAGTATAGAATAAAGGTTAACAACATGGTAATAGTATAGAATAAAGGGTAACAACATGGTTATAGTATAGAATAAAGGTTAACAACATGGTTATAGTATAGAATAAAGGTTAACAACATGGTAATAGTATAGAATAAAGGTTAACAACATGGTAATAGTATAGAATAAAGGGTAACAACATGGTAATAGTATAGAATAAAGGGTAACAACATGGTAATAGTATAGAATAAAGGGTAACAACATGGTAATAGTATAGAATAAAGGGTAACAACATGGTAATAGTATAGAATAAAGGGTAACAACATGGTAATAGTATAGAATAAAGGATAACAACATGGTAATAGTATAGAATAAAGGGTAACAACATGGTAATAGTATAGAATAAAGGGTAACAACATGGTAATAGTATAGAATAAAGGGTAACAACATGGTAATAGTATAGAATAAAGGTTAACAACATGGTAATATTATAGAATAAAGGTTAACAACATGGTAATAGTATAGAATAAAGGGTAACAACATGGTTATAGTATAGAATAAAGGTTAACAACATGGTAATAGTATAGAATAAAGGGTAACAACATGGTTATAGTATAGAATAAAGGTTAACAACATGGTTATAGTATAGAATAAAGGTTAACAACATGGTAATAGTATAGAATAAAGGTTAACAACATGGTAATAGTATAGAATAAAGGGTAACAACATGGTTATAGTATAGAATAAAGGTTAACAACATGGTGATAGTATAGAATAAAGGGTAACAACATGGTTATAGTATAGAATAAAGGTTAACAACATGGTAATAGTATAGAATAAAGGTTAACAACATGGTAATAGTATAGAATAAAGGTTAACAACATGGTTATAGTATAGAATAAAGGTTAACAACATGGTGATAGTATAGAATAAAGGGTAACAACATGGTTATAGTATAGAATAAAGGTTAACAACATGGTAATAGTATAGAATAAAGGTTAACAACATGGTAATAGTATAGAATAAAGGTTAACAACATGGTAATAGTATAGAATATAGGATAACAACATGGTTATAGTATAGAATAAAGGTTCTGTGTTTCTTCTCTCCTGCTAGCTGGCATACCTGCTAGCTCAGTTCCAGTATTTTGTCTGTCCCGTGGAATACAACAGTGAGACCAACCGTTTCACTGCGGAGTGTGAACCTTCGGACATCTTCGTAATGCACGAGTACACGTTGCCCTTCACTCTCCAGAACATCCTCAGATGGGTAAGGGGACCTTTACAGTTGCAAATTTCCGTTTTTATTTTCAGAAATCCTGTCTGAATAATTCCTGTTTGGGGGATTCCCTAACATCTTATTCTCTGCTGGTCCCAGAAATCCTCTAACTGGGCAAAGCAGTGGCATTTGGGAATGTTTTTGGGGATTTAGCCACCAGGGTCAAAGGTTATCTGGTCATAGAAGGGCAGCACCTCTAGGCGGAATGCTTTATTCTACCTCTGTTAAATCGCAGCAGTCCTGGGCTCACCTGCTCTGTGGTGTGCCTTTCATGCTGTTCCTGGATGGCTTAGACGCTAACAGGAAAACTTTAGTTTTCTTAGGCTGAGTTTTACTCAAGCAGTCCAATTCTGGGCAAAAAGAGCTGATCTGATTGGTCACAAGACCCAATTAGTGGAAAAAAGATCAGAATTAGGATGGCTGTATTACTGGTCTGGTGAGAATGGGAGTCCGAAAGACCTGCTGTTGTGTGTACTAGACATGATCGATGCTCAATTGTATTTTACTACATGTTGTTTAAACATTTACTTACTAGCGGGTTACAACTAAATAGTAGTGCTTGTTTCAATGAATCCATGGGAAACACTAAATTGTCTGTCTGTCTCTATAGAAAACAGTGAACATCTACCCATACCAGATCCATAGTGTGGCGCTCTCCACCTTCGGCTCTCTCATTGGTCCTTTTGGAGGATTCTTCGCCAGCGGATTCAAACGGGCGTTCAAGATTAAAGTGAGAACAGAGACATACACACACACACACACACACACACACACACACACACAGGCCTCGCTTGGCTACGCTTGTTTATATAGCTAAATATTTGTGTAGGATTATTTCCATGAATACCTTAAAGACATAATCAGTGATTTGTATCCAGGCTGTCGTACTGTTCTTCTGCCATCCCGAGATTTACGGTATTTCCAGCATAGTACACTAGGGGGCACTAAATACACACATTTTTTATTTTTTTGAGTCATTACCAGAATGATGATTAAAGTCATAGCGAGTTCTCATGAACGCTTTTAGCTAAATGCTAACGAGCGAAAACAAACAAACTAATTGCAGACTGGCAAATCCAGCTCATAAAGTTATACAAGTATAGCTAGTAACCATTTTCGGTGAGTGTGGACAGTTACAAGCCGAACGTGAATAAAACAGATTGAATAAAACAGATTGAATAAGACAGATTGAATGAGACAGATTGAATGAGACAGATTGAATAAGACAGATTGAATAAGACAGATTGTGGAAATGAACAAAGTTGTTATGCATGCAGAGGGGGGAAGAACAAGGGAGGAAGAGCAGCATGTGTACACAGAGGGGGGAAGAACAGTGGAGGAAGAGCAGCATGTGTACACGGAGCAGAGGGGGGAAGAACAGGGGAGGAAGAGCAGCATGTGTACACGGAGCAGAGGGGGGAAGAACAGGGGAGGAAGAGCAGCATGTGTACACGGAGCAGAAGGGGGAAGAACAGGGGAGGAAGAGCAGCATGTGTGCACGGAGCAGAGGGGGGAAGAACAGGGGAGGAAGAGCAGCATGTGTGCACGGAGCAGAGGGGGGAAGAACAGGGGAGGAAGAGCAGCATGTGTACACGGAGCAGAGGGGGGAAGAACAGGGGAGGAAGAGCAGCATGTGTGCACGGAGCAGAGGGGGGAAGAACAGGGGAGGAAGAGCAGCATGTGTGCACGGAGCAGAGGGGGGAAGAACAGGGGAGGAAGAGCAGCATGTGTACACGGAGCAGAGGGGGGAAGAACAGGGGAGGAAGAGCAGCATGTGTGCACGGAGCAGAGGGGCGAAGAACAGGGGAGGAAGAGCAGCATGTGTGCACGGAGCAGAGGGGGGAAGAACAGGGGAGGAAGAGCAGCATGTGTCCACGGAGCAGAGGGGGGAAGAACAGGGGAGGAAGAGCAGCATGTGTACACGGAGCAGAGGGGAGAAGAACAGTGCAAGTAACTTCTCTCTCTCTCTCCTGTCAGGACTTTCTCCGTAGTAACTTCTCTCTCTCTCTCCTGTCAGGACTTTCTCCGTAGTAACTTCTCTCTCTCTCTCCTGTCAGGACTTTCTCTGCAGTAACTTCTCTCTCTCTCTCCTGTCAGTACTTTCTCTGTAGTAACTTCTCTCTCTCCTGTCAGGACTTTCTCCGTAGTAACTTCTCTCTCTCTCTCCTGTCAGGACTTTCTCTGTAGGAACTTCTCTCTCCTGTCAGGACTTTCTCTGTAGTAACTTCTCTCTCTCTCCTGTCAGGACTTTCTCCGTAGTAACTTCTCTCTCTCTCTCCTGTCAGGACTTTCTCTGTAGTAACTTCTCTCTCTCTCCTGTCAGGACTTTCTCTGTAGTAACTTCTCTCTCTCTCCTGTCAGAACTTTCTCTGTAGTAACTTCTCTCTCTCTCTCCTGTCAGGACTTTCTCTGTAGGAACTTCTCTCTCCTGTCAGGACTTTCTCTGTAGGAACTTCTCTCTCTCTCCTGTCAGGACTTTCTCTGTAGTAACTTCTCTCTCTCTCCTGTCAGGACTTTCTCTGTAGTAACTTCTCTCTCTCTCCTGTCAGAACTTTCTCCGTAGTAACTTCTCTCTCTCTCTCCTGTCAGGACGTTCTCTGTAGGAACTTCTCTCTCTCTCTCTCCTGTCAGGACTTTCTCTGTAGTAACTTCTCTCTCTCTCCTGTCAGGACTTTCTCTGTAGTAACTTCTCTCTCTCTCCTGTCAGAACTTTCTCCGTAGTAACTTTTCTCTCTCTCTCCTGTCAGGACTTTCTCTGTAGTAACTTCTCTCTCTCTCCTGTCAGGACTTTCTCCGTAGTAACTTCTCTCTCTCTCTCCTGTCAGGACTTTCTCTGTAGTAACTTCTCTCTCTCTCTCTCCTGTCAGGACTTTCTCTGTAGTAACTTCTCTCTCTCCTGTCAGGACTTTGTCCGTAGTAACTTCTCTCTCTCTCTCCTATCAGGACGTTCTCTGTAGTAACTTCTCTCTCTCTCTCTCCTGTCAGGACGTTCTCTGTAGTAACTTCTCTCTCTCTCTCCTGTCAGGACTTTCTCTGTAGTAGCTTCTCTCTCTCTCTCCTGTCAGGACGTTCTCTGTAGTAACTTCTCTCTCTCTCTCCTGTCAGGACTTTCTCTGTAGTAACTTCTCTCTCTCTCTCCTGTCAGGACTTTCTCCGTAGTAACTTCTCTCTCTCTCTCCTGTCAGGACTTTCTCTGTAGGAACTTCTCTCTCCTGTCAGGACTTTCTCTGTAGTAACCTCTCTCTCTCTCCTGTCAGGACTTTCTCTGTAGTAACTTCTCTCTCTCTCTCCTGTCAGGACTTTCTCTGTAGTAACTTCTCTCTCTCTCTCCTGTCAGGATGTTCTCTGTAGTAACTTCTCTCTCTCTCTCCTGTCAGGACTTTCTCCGTAGTAACTTCTCACTCTCTCTCCTGTCAGGACTTTCTCTGTAGGAACTTCTCTCTCCTGTCAGGACTTTCTCTGTAGGAACTTCTCTCTCTCTCCTGTCAGGACTTTCTCCGTAGTAACTTCTCTCTCTCTCTCCTGTCAGGACTTTCTCTGTAGGAACTTCTCTCTCCTGTCAGGACTTTCTCTGTAGTAACTTCTCTCTCTCCTGTCAGAACTTTCTCCGTAGTAACTTCTCTCTCTCTCTCCTGTCAGGACGTTCTCTGTAGTAACTTCTCTCTCCTGTCAGGACTTTCTCTGTAGTAACTTCTCTCTCTCTCTCTCCTGTCAGGACTTTCTCTGTAGTAACTTCTCTCTCTCTCTCCTGTCAGGACTTTCTCCGTAGTAACTTCTCTCTCTCTCTCCTGTCAGGACGTTCTCTGTAGTAACTTCTCTCTCTCTCTCCTGTCAGGACTTTCTCTGTAGTAACTTCTCTCTCTCTCTCCTGTCAGGACGTTCTCTGTAGTAGCTTCTCTCTCTCTCTCCTGTCAGGACGTTCTCTGTAGTAACTTCTCTCTCTCTCTCCTGTCAGGACGTTCTCTGTAGTAACTTCTCTCTCTCTCTCCTGTCAGGACTTTCTCTGTAGTAACTTCTCTCTCTCTCTCCTGTCAGGACTTTCTCCGCAGTAACTTCTCTCTCTCTCTCCTGTCAGGACTTTCTCCGTAGTAACTTCTCTCTCTCTCTCTCCTGTCAGGACTTTCTCCGTAGTAACTTCTCTCTCTCTCTCCTGTCAGGACTTTCTCTGTAGTAACTTCTCTCTCTCTCTCCTGTCAGGACTTTCTCTGTAGGAACTTCTCTCTCTCTCCTGTCAGGACTTTCTCTGTAGTAACTTCTCTCTCTCTCTCTCTCCTGTCAGGACTTTCTCTGTAGTGACTTCTCTCTCTCTCCTGTCAGGACTTTCTCTGTAGTGACTTCTCTCTCTCTCCTGTCAGGACTTTCTCTGTAGTAACTTCTCTCTCTCTCTCCTGTCAGGACTTTCTCTGTAGTGACTTCTCTCTCTCTCCTGTCAGGACTTTCTCTGTAGTAACTTCTCTCTCTCTCCTGTCAGGACTTTCTCTGTACCTTCTCTCTCTCTCTCCTGTCAGGACTTTCTCTGTAGTAACTTCTCTCTCTCTCTCCTGTCAGGACTTTCTCCGTAGTAACTTCTCTCTCTCTCTCCTGTCAGGACTTTCTCTGCAGTAACTTCTCTCTCTCTCTCCTGTCAGTACTTTCTCTGTAGTAACTTCTCTCTCTCTCTCCTGTCAGGACTTTCTCTGTAGTAACTTCTCTCTCTCTCTCCTGTCAGGACTTTCTCTGTAGTAACTTCTCTCTCTCTCTCCTGTCAGGACTTTCTCTGTAGTAACTTCTCTCTCTCTCCTGTCAGGACTTTCTCTGTAGTAACTTCTCTCTCTCTCTCCTGTCAGGACTTTCTCCGTAGTAACTTCTCTCTCTCTCCTGTCAGGACTTTCTCTGTAGTAACTTCTCTCTCTCTCCTGTCAGGACTTTCTCCGTAGTAACTTCTCTCTCTCTCTCCTGTCAGGACTTTCTCTGTAGGAACTTCTCTCTCCTGTCAGGACTTTCTCTGTAGTAACTTCTCTCTCTCTCCTGTCAGGACTTTCTCCGTAGTAACTTCTCTCTCTCTCTCCTGTCAGGACTTTCTCTGTAGTAACTTCTCTCTCTCTCTCCTGTCAGGACTTTCTCTGTAGGAACTTCTCTCTCTCTCCTGTCAGGACTTTCTCTGTAGTAACTTCTCTCTCTCTCCTGTCAGGACTTTCTCTGTAGTAACTTCTCTCTCTCTCCTGTCAGAACTTTCTCCGTAGTAACTTCTCTCTCTCTCTCCTGTCAGGACGTTCTCTGTAGTAACTTCTCTCTCTCTCTCCTGTCAGAACTTTCTCCGTAGTAACTTTTCTCTCTCTCTCCTGTCAGGACTTTCTCTGTAGTAACTTCTCTCTCTCTCCTGTCAGGACTTTCTCCGTAGTAACTTCTCTCTCTCTCTCCTGTCAGGACTTTCTCTGTAGGAACTTCTCTCTCCTGTCAGGACTTTCTCTGTAGTAACTTCTCTGTCCTGTCAGGACTTTCTCTGTAGTAACTTCTCTCTCTCTCTCCTGTCAGGACTTTCTCCGTAATAACTTCTCTCTCTCTGTCCTGTCAGGACGTTCTCTGTAGTAACTTCTCTCTCTCTCCTGTCAGGACTTTCTCCGTAGTAACTTCTCTGTCCTGTCAGGACTTTCTCTGTAGTAACTTCTCTCTCTCTCTCCTGTCAGGACTTTCTCCGTAATAACTTCTCTCTCTCTCTCCTGTCAGGACGTTCTCTGTAGTAACTTCTCTCTCTCTCCTGTCAGGACTTTCTCTGTAGTAACTTCTCTCTCTCTCTCCTGTCAGGACTTTCTCTGTAGTAACTTCTCTCTCTCTCTCCTGTCAGGACGTTCTCTGTAGTAACTTCTTTCTCTCTCTCCTGTCAGGACTTTCTCTGTAGTAACTTCCCTCTCTCTCTCCTGTCAGGACTTTCTCTGTAGGAACTTCTCTCTCCTGTCAGGACTTTCTCTGTAGTAACTTCTCTCTCCTGTCAGGACTTTCTCTGTAGGAACTTCTCTCTCTCTCCTGTCAGGACTTTCTCTGTAGTAACTTCTCTCTCTCTCTCTCTCCTGTCAGGACTTTCTCTGTAGTAACTTCTCTCTCTCTCTCTCTCCTGTCAGGACTTTCTCTGTAGTAACTTCTCTCTCTCTCTCCTGTCAGGACTTTCTCTGTAGTAACTTCTCTCTCTCTCTCCTGTCAGGACTTTCTCTGTAGTAACTTCTCTCTCTCTCTCCTGTCAGGACTTTCTCTGTAGTAACTTCTCTCTCTCTCTCCTGTCAGGACTTTCTCTGTAGTAACTTCTCTCTCTCTCTCCTGTCAGGACTTTCTCTGTAGTAACTTCTCTCTCTCTCTCCTGTCAGGACTTTCTCTGTAGTGACTTCTCTCTCTCTCCTGTCAGGACTTTCTCTGTAGTAACTTCTCTCTCTCTCTCCTGTCAGGACTTTCTCTGTAGTGACTTCTCTCTCTCTCCTGTCAGGACTTTCTCTGTAGTAACTTCTCTCTCTCTCCTGTCAGGACTTTCTCTGTACCTTCTCTCTCTCTCTCCTGTCAGGACTTTCTCTGTAGGAACTTCTCTCTCTCTCTCCTGTCAGAACTTTCTCTGTAGTAACTTCTCTCTCTCTCTCCTGTCAGGACTTTCTCTGTAGGAACTTCTCTCTCTCTCCTGTCAGGACTTTCTCTGTAGTAACTTCTCTCTCTCTCCTGTCAGGACTTTCTCTGTAGTAACTTCTCTCTCTCTCCTGTCAGAACTTTCTCCGTAGTAACTTCTCTCTCTCTCTCCTGTCAGGACGTTCTCTGTAGTAACTTCTCTCTCTCTCTCCTGTCAGAACTTTCTCCGTAGTAACTTTTCTCTCTCTCTCCTGTCAGGACTTTCTCTGTAGTAACTTCTCTCTCTCTCCTGTCAGGACTTTCTCCGTAGTAACTTCTCTCTCTCTCTCCTGTCAGGACTTTCGCTGTAGTAACGTCTCTCTCTCTCTCCTGTCAGGACTTTCTCTGTAGGAACTTCTCTCTCCTGTCAGGACTTTCTCTGTAGTAACTTCTCTGTCCTGTCAGGACTTTCTCTGTAGTAACTTCTCTCTCTCTCTCCTGTCAGGACTTTCTCCGTAATAACTTCTCTCTCTCTGTCCTGTCAGGACGTTCTCTGTAGTAACTTCTCTCTCTCTCCTGTCAGGACTTTCTCCGTAGTAACTTCTCTGTCCTGTCAGGACTTTCTCTGTAGTAACTTCTCTCTCTCTCTCCTGTCAGGACTTTCTCCGTAATAACTTCTCTCTCTCTCTCCTGTCAGGACGTTCTCTGTAGTAACTTCTCTCTCTCTCCTGTCAGGACTTTCTCTGTAGTAACTTCTCTCTCTCTCTCCTGTCAGGACTTTCTCTGTAGTAACTTCTCTCTCTCTCTCCTGTCAGGACGTTCTCTGTAGTAACTTCTTTCTCTCTCTCCTGTCAGGACTTTCTCTGTAGTAACTTCCCTCTCTCTCTCCTGTCAGGACTTTCTCTGTAGGAACTTCTCTCTCCTGTCAGGACTTTCTCTGTAGTAACTTCTCTCTCCTGTCAGGACTTTCTCTGTAGGAACTTCTCTCTCTCTCCTGTCAGGACTTTCTCTGTAGTAACTTCTCTCTCTCTCTCTCTCCTGTCAGGACTTTCTCTGTAGTAACTTCTCTCTCTCTCTCTCTCCTGTCAGGACTTTCTCTGTAGTAACTTCTCTCTCTCTCTCCTGTCAGGACTTTCTCTGTAGTAACTTCTCTCTCTCTCTCCTGTCAGGACTTTCTCTGTAGTAACTTCTCTCTCTCTCTCCTGTCAGGACTTTCTCTGTAGTAACTTCTCTCTCTCTCTCCTGTCAGGACTTTCTCTGTAGTAACTTCTCTCTCTCTCTCCTGTCAGGACTTTCTCTGTAGTAACTTCTCTCTCTCTCTCCTGTCAGGACTTTCTCTGTAGTGACTTCTCTCTCTCTCCTGTCAGGACTTTCTCTGTAGTAACTTCTCTCTCTCTCTCCTGTCAGGACTTTCTCTGTAGTGACTTCTCTCTCTCTCCTGTCAGGACTTTCTCTGTAGTAACTTCTCTCTCTCTCCTGTCAGGACTTTCTCTGTACCTTCTCTCTCTCTCTCCTGTCAGGACTTTCTCTGTAGGAACTTCTCTCTCTCTCTCCTGTCAGAACTTTCTCTGTAGTAACTTCTCTCTCTCTCTCCTGTCAGGACTTTCTCTGTAGTAACTTCTCTCTCTCTCTCCTGTCAGGACTTTCTCTGTAGTAACTTCTCTCTCTCTCTCCTGTCAGGACTTTCTCTGTAGGAACTTCTCTCTCCTGTCAGAACTTTCTCTGTAGTAACTTCACTCTCTCCTGTCAGGACTTTCTCTGTAGTAACTTCTCTCTCTCTCTCCTGTCAGGACTTTCTCTGTAGTAACTTCTCTCTCTCTCTCCTGTCAGGACTTTCTCTGTAGTAACTTCTCTCTCTCTCTCCTGTCAGGACTTTCTCCGTAGTAACTTCTCTCTCTCTCTCCTGTCAGGACTTTCTCTGTAGTAACTTCTCTCTCTCTCTCCTGTCAGGACTTTCTCTGTATTAACTTCTCTCTCTCCTGTCAGGACTTTCTCCGTAGTAACTTCTCTCTCTCTCTCCTGTCAGGACGTTCTCTGTAGTAACTTCTCTCTCTCTCTCCTGTCAGGACGTTCTCTGTAGTAACTTCTCTCTCTCTCTCTCCTGTCAGGACTTTCTCTGTAGTAACTTCTCTCTCTCTCTCTCCTGTCAGGATGTTCTCTGTAGTAACTTCTCTCTCTTTCTCCTGTCAGGACTTTCTCTGTAGTAGCTTCTCTCTCTCTCTCCTGTCAGGACGTTCTCTGTAGTAACTTCTCTCTCCTGTCAGGACGTTCTCTGTAGTAACTTCTCTCTCTCTCCTGTCAGGACTTTCTCTGTAGTAACTTCTCTCTCTCTCTCCTGTCAGGACTTTCTCCGTAGTAACTTCTCTCTCTCTCTCCTGTCAGGACTTTCTCCGTAGTAACTTCTCTCTCTCTCTCCTGTCAGGACTTTCTCCGTAGTAACTTCTCTCTCTCTCTCCTGTCAGGACTTTCTCTGTAGTAACTTCTCTCTCTCTCTCCTGTCAGGACTTTCTCCGTAGTAACTTCTCTCTCTCTCTCCTGTCAGGACTTTCTCTGTAGTAACTTCTCTCTCTCTCTCCTGTCAGGACTTTCTCCGTAGTAACTTCTCTCTCTCTCTCCTGTCAGGACTTTCGCTGTAGTAACGTCTCTCTCTCTCTCTCCTGTCAGGACTTTCTCTGTAGGAACTTCTCTCTCCTGTCAGGACTTTCTCTGTAGTAACTTCTCTGTCCTGTCAGGACTTTCTCTGTAGTAACTTCTCTCTCTCTCTCCTGTCAGGACTTTCTCCGTAATAACTTCTCTCTCTCTCTCCTGTCAGTACTTTCTCTGTAGTAACTTCTCTCTCTCTCCTGTCAGGACTTTCTCTGTAGTAACTTCTCTCTCTCTCTCCTGTCAGGACTTTCTCCGTAGTAACTTCTCTCTCTCTCTCCTGTCAGGACTTTCGCTGTAGTAACGTCTCTCTCTCTCTCTCCTGTCAGGACTTTCTCTGTAGGAACTTCTCTCTCCTGTCAGGACTTTCTCTGTAGTAACTTCTCTGTCCTGTCAGGAATTTCTCTGTAGTAACTTCTCTCTCTCTCTCCTGTCAGGACTTTCTCCGTAATAACTTCTCTCTCTCTCTCCTGTCAGTACTTTCTCTGTAGTAACTTCTCTCTCTCTCCTGTCAGGACTTTCTCCGTAGTAACTTCTCTGTCCTGTCAGGACTTTCTCTGTAGTAACTTCTCTCTCTCTCTCCTGTCAGGACTTTCTCCGTAATAACTTCTCTCTCTCTCTCCTGTCAGGACTTTCTCTGCAGTAACCTCTCTCTCTCTCCTGTCAGGACGTTCTCTGTAGTAACTTCTCTCTCTCTCTCCTGTCAGGACCTTCTCTGTAGTAACTTCTCTCTCTCTCTCCTGTCAGGACTTTCTCTGTAGGAACTTCTCTCTCCTGTCAGGACTTTCTCTGTAGTAACTTCTCTCTCCTGTCAGGACTTTCTCTGTAGGAACTTCTCTCTCTCTCCTGTCAGGACTTTCTCTGTAGTAACTTCTCTCTCTCTCTCTCTCCTGTCAGGACTTTCTCTGTAGTAACTTCTCTCTCTCTCTCCTGTCAGGACTTTCTCTGTAGTAACTTCTCTCTCTCTCTCTCCTGTCAGGACTTTCTCTGTAGTAACTTCTCTCTCTCTCTCCTGTCAGGACTTTCTCTGTAGTAACTTCTCTCTCTCTCTCCTGTCAGGACTTTCTCTGTAGTAACTTCTCTCTCTCTCTCCTGTCAGGACTTTCTCTGTAGTAACTTCTCTCTCTCTCTCCTGTCAGGACTTTCTCTGTAGTGACTTCTCTCTCTCTCCTGTCAGGACTTTCTCTGTAGTAACTTCTCTCTCTCTCTCCTGTCAGGACTTTCTCTGTAGTGACTTCTCTCTCTCTCCTGTCAGGACTTTCTCTGTAGTAACTTCTCTCTCTCTCCTGTCAGGACTTTCTCTGTACCTTCTCTCTCTCTCTCCTGTCAGGACTTTCTCTGTACCTTCTCTCTCTCTCTCCTGTCAGGACTTTCTCTGTAGGAACTTCTTTCTCTCTCTCCTGTCAGAACTTTCTCTGTAGTAACTTCTCTCTCTCTCTCCTGTCAGGACTTTCTCTGTAGTAACTTCTCTCTCTCTCTCCTGTCAGGACTTTCTCTGTAGTAACTTCTCTCTCTCTCTCCTGTCATAACTTTCTCTGTAGTAACTTCACTCTCTCCTGTCAGGACTTTCTCTGTAGTAACTTCTCTCTCTCTCTCCTGTCAGGACTTTCTCTGTAGTAACTTCTCTCTCTCTCTCCTGTCAGGACTTTCTCTGTAGTAACTTCTCTCTCTCTCTCCTGTCAGGACTTTCTCTGTAGTAACTTCTCTCTCCTGTCAGGACTTTCTCCGTAGTAACTTCTCTCTCTCTCTCCTGTCAGGACTTTCTCTGTAGTAACTTCTCTCTCTCTCTCCTGTCAGGACGTTCTCTGTAGTAACTTCTCTCTCTCTCTCCTGTCAGGACTTTCTCCGTAGTAACTTCTCACTCTCTCTCCTGTCAGGACTTTCTCTGTAGTAACTTCTCTCTCTCTCTCCTGTCAGGACGTTCTCTGTAGTAACTTCTCTCTCTCTCTCCTGTCAGGACTTTCTCTGTAGTAACTTCTCTCTCTCTCTCTCCTGTCAGGATGTTCTCTGTAGTAACTTCTCTCTCTTTCTCCTGTCAGGACTTTCTCTGTAGTAGCTTCTCTCTCTCTCTCCTGTCAGGACGTTCTCTGTAGTAACTTCTCTCTCTCTCTCCTGTCAGGACGTTCTCTGTAGTAACTTCTCTCTCTCTCTCCTGTCAGGACTTTCTCTGTAGTAACTTCTCTCTCTCTCTCCTGTCAGGACTTTCTCCGTAGTAACTTCTCTCTCTCTCTCCTGTCAGGACTTTCTCCATAGTAACTTCTCTCTCTCTCTCTCCTGTCAGGACTTTCTCCGTAGTAACTTCTCTCTCTCTCTCCTGTCAGGACTTTCTCTGTAGTAACTTCTCTCTCTCTCTCCTGTCAGGACTTTCTCCGTAGTAACTTCTCTCTCTCTCTCCTGTCAGGACTTTCTCTGTAGTAACTTCTCTCTCTCTCTCTCCTGTCAGGACTTTCTCCGTAGTAACTTCTCTCTCTCTCTCCTGTCAGGACTTTCGCTGTAGTAACGTCTCTCTCTCTCTCTCCTGTCAGGACTTTCTCTGTAGGAACTTCTCTCTCCTGTCAGGACTTTCTCTGTAGTAACTTCTCTGTCCTGTCAGGACTTTCTCTGTAGTAACTTCTCTCTCTCTCTCCTGTCAGGACTTTCTCCGTAATAACTTCTCTCTCTCTCTCCTGTCAGTACTTTCTCTGTAGTAACTTCTCTCTCTCTCTCTCCTGTCAGGACTTTCTCCGTAGTAACTTCTCTCTCTCTCTCCTGTCAGGACTTTCTCCATAGTAACTTCTCTCTCTCTCTCTCCTGTCAGGACTTTCTCTGTAGTAACTTCTCTCTCTCTCTCCTGTCAGGACTTTCTCTGTAGTAACTTCTCTCTCTCTCTCCTGTCATAACTTTCTCTGTAGTAACTTCACTCTCTCCTGTCAGGACTTTCTCTGTAGTAACTTCTCTCTCTCTCTCCTGTCAGGACTTTCTCTGTAGTAACTTCTCTCTCTCTCTCCTGTCAGGACTTTCTCTGTAGTAACTTCTCTCTCTCTCTCCTGTCAGGACTTTCTCTGTAGTAACTTCTCTCTCCTGTCAGGACTTTCTCCGTAGTAACTTCTCTCTCTCTCTCCTGTCAGGACTTTCTCTGTAGTAACTTCTCTCTCTCTCTCCTGTCAGGACGTTCTCTGTAGTAACTTCTCTCTCTCTCTCCTGTCAGGACTTTCTCCGTAGTAACTTCTCACTCTCTCTCCTGTCAGGACTTTCTCTGTAGTAACTTCTCTCTCTCTCTCCTGTCAGGACGTTCTCTGTAGTAACTTCTCTCTCTCTCTCCTGTCAGGACTTTCTCTGTAGTAACTTCTCTCTCTCTCTCTCCTGTCAGGATGTTCTCTGTAGTAACTTCTCTCTCTTTCTCCTGTCAGGACTTTCTCTGTAGTAGCTTCTCTCTCTCTCTCCTGTCAGGACGTTCTCTGTAGTAACTTCTCTCTCTCTCTCCTGTCAGGACGTTCTCTGTAGTAACTTCTCTCTCTCTCTCCTGTCAGGACTTTCTCTGTAGTAACTTCTCTCTCTCTCTCCTGTCAGGACTTTCTCCGTAGTAACTTCTCTCTCTCTCTCCTGTCAGGACTTTCTCCATAGTAACTTCTCTCTCTCTCTCTCCTGTCAGGACTTTCTCCGTAGTAACTTCTCTCTCTCTCTCCTGTCAGGACTTTCTCTGTAGTAACTTCTCTCTCTCTCTCCTGTCAGGACTTTCTCCGTAGTAACTTCTCTCTCTCTCTCCTGTCAGGACTTTCTCTGTAGTAACTTCTCTCTCTCTCTCTCCTGTCAGGACTTTCTCCGTAGTAACTTCTCTCTCTCTCTCCTGTCAGGACTTTCGCTGTAGTAACGTCTCTCTCTCTCTCTCCTGTCAGGACTTTCTCTGTAGGAACTTCTCTCTCCTGTCAGGACTTTCTCTGTAGTAACTTCTCTGTCCTGTCAGGACTTTCTCTGTAGTAACTTCTCTCTCTCTCTCCTGTCAGGACTTTCTCCGTAATAACTTCTCTCTCTCTCTCCTGTCAGTACTTTCTCTGTAGTAACTTCTCTCTCTCTCCTGTCAGGACTTTCTCCGTAGTAACTTCTCTGTCCTGTCAGGACTTTCTCTGTAGTAACTTCTCTCTCTCTCTCCTGTCAGGACTTTCTCCGTAATAACTTCTCTCTCTCTCTCCTGTCAGGACTTTCTCTGCAGTAACCTCTCTCTCTCTCCTGTCAGGACGTTCTCTGTAGTAACTTCTCTCTCTCTCTCCTGTCAGGACCTTCTCTGTAGTAACTTCTCTCTCTCTCTCCTGTCAGGACTTTCTCTGTAGGAACTTCTCTCTCCTGTCAGGACTTTCTCTGTAGTAACTTCTCTCTCCTGTCAGGACTTTCTCTGTAGGAACTTCTCTCTCTCTCCTGTCAGGACTTTCTCTGTAGTAACTTCTCTCTCTCTCCTGTCAGGACTTTCTCTGTAGTAACTTCTCTCTCTCTCTCTCTCCTGTCAGGACTTTCTCTGTAGTAACTTCTCTCTCTCTCTCCTGTCAGGACTTTCTCTGTAGTAACTTCTCTCTCTCTCTCGCTCTCCTGTCAGGACTTTCTCTGTAGTAACTTCTCTCTCTCTCTCCTGTCAGGACTTTCTCTGTAGTAACTTCTCTCTCTCTCTCCTGTCAGGACTTTCTCTGTAGTAACTTCTCTCTCTCTCTCCTGTCAGGACTTTCTCTGTAGTGACTTCTCTCTCTCTCCTGTCAGGACTTTCTCTGTAGTAACTTCTCTCTCTCTCTCCTGTCAGGACTTTCTCTGTAGTGACTTCTCTCTCTCTCCTGTCAGGACTTTCTCTGTAGTAACTTCTCTCTCTCTCCTGTCAGGAATTTCTCTGTACCTTCTCTCTCTCTCTCC
The DNA here is from genome assembly GCF_045679555.1 of Salvelinus alpinus. NCBI lineage: Eukaryota > Metazoa > Chordata > Actinopteri > Salmoniformes > Salmonidae > Salvelinus > Salvelinus alpinus. The sequence continues at coordinate 101,157,973 of NC_092090.1, forward strand.
TGTCAGGACTTTCTCTGTAGGAACTTCTTTCTCTCTCTCCTGTCAGAACTTTCTCTGTAGTAACTTCTCTCTCTCTCTCCTGTCAGGACTTTCTCTGTAGTAACTTCTCTCTCTCTCTCCTGTCAGGACTTTCTCTGTAGTAACTTCTCTCTCTCTCTCCTGTCATAACTTTCTCTGTAGTAACTTCACTCTCTCCTGTCAGGACTTTCTCTGTAGTAACTTCTCTCTCTCTCTCCTGTCAGGACTTTCTCTGTAGTAACTTCTCTCTCTCTCTCCTGTCAGGACTTTCTCTGTAGTAACTTCTCTCTCTCTCTCCTGTCAGGACTTTCTCTGTAGTAACTTCTCTCTCCTGTCAGGACTTTCTCCGTAGTAACTTCTCTCTCTCTCTCCTGTCAGGACTTTCTCTGTAGTAACTTCTCTCTCTCTCTCCTGTCAGGACTTTCTCTGTAGTAACTTCTCTCTCTCTCTCCTGTCAGGACGTTCTCTGTAGTAACTTCTCTCTCTCTCTCCTGTCAGGACTTTCTCCGTAGTAACTTCTCACTCTCTCTCCTGTCAGGACTTTCTCTGTAGGAACTTCTCTCTCCTGTCAGGACTTTCTCTGTAGGAACTTCTCTCTCTCTCCTGTCAGGACTTTCTCCGTAGTAACTTCTCTCTCTCTCTCCTGTCAGGACTTTCTCTGTAGGAACTTCTCTCTCCTGTCAGGACTTTCTCTGTAGTAACTTCTCTCTCTCTCTCTCCTGTCAGAACTTTCTCCGTAGTAACTTCTCTCTCTCTCTCCTGTCAGGACGTTCTCTGTAGTAACTTTTCTCTCCTGTCAGGACTTTCTCTGTAGTAACTTCTCTCTCTCTCTCTCCTGTCAGGACTTTCTCTGTAGTAACTTCTCTCTCTCTCTCCTGTCAGGACTTTCTCCGTAGTAACTTCTCTCTCTCTCTCCTGTCAGGACTTTCTCTGTAGTAACTTCTCTCTCTCTCTCCTGTCAGGACTTTCTCTGTAGTAACTTCTCTCTCTCCTGTCAGGACTTTCTCCGTAGTAACTTCTCTCTCTCTCTCCTGTCAGGACTTTCTCTGTAGTAACTTCTCTCTCTCTCTCCTGTCAGGACTTTCTCTGTAGTAACTTCTCTCTCTCTCTCTCCTGTCAGGACGTTCTCTGTAGTAACTTCTCTCTCTTTCTCCTGTCAGGACTTTCTCTGTAGTAACTTCTCTCTCTCTCTCCTGTCAGGACTTTCTCTGTAGTAGCTTCTCTCTCTCTCTCCTGTCAGGACGTTCTCTGTAGTAACTTCTCTCTCTCTCTCCTGTCAGGACGTTCTCTGTAGTAACTTCTCTCTCTCTCTCCTGTCAGGACTTTCTCTGTAGTAACTTCTCTCTCTCTCTCCTGTCAGGACTTTCTCCGTAGTAACTTCTCTCTCTCTCTCCTGTCAGGACTTTCTCCGTAGTAACTTCTCTCTCTCTCTCTCCTGTCAGGACTTTCTCTGTAGTAACTTCTCTCTCTCTCTCCTGTCAGGACTTTCTCCGTAGTAACTTCTCTCTCTCTCTCTCCTGTCAGGACTTTCGCTGTAGTAACGTCTCTGTCCTGTCAGGACTTTCTCTGTAGTAACTTCTCTCTCTCTCTCCTGTCAGGACTTTCGCTGTAGTAACGTCTCTCTCTCTCTCCTGTCAGGACTTTCTCTGTAGGAACTTCTCTCTCCTGTCAGGACTTTCTCTGTAGTAACTTCTCTGTCCTGTCAGGACGTTCTCTGTAGTAACTTCTCTCTCTCTCCTGTCAGGACTTTCTCCGTAGTAACTTCTCTGTCCTGTCAGGACTTTCTCTGTAGTAACTTCTCTCTCTCTCTCCTGTCAGGACTTTCTCCGTAATAACTTCTCTCTCTCTCTCCTGTCAGGACGTTCTCTGTAGTAACTTCTCTCTCTCTCCTGTCAGGACTTTCTCTGTAGTAACTTCTCTCTCTCTCTCCTGTCAGGACTTTCTCTGTAGTAACTTCTCTCTCTCTCTCTCCTGTCAGGACGTTCTCTGTAGTAACTTCTCTCTCTCTCTCCTGTCAGGACTTTCTCTGTAGTAACTTCTCTCTCTCTCTCCTGTCAGGACTTTCTCTGTAGGAACTTCTCTCTCCTGTCAGGACTTTCTCTGTAGTAACTTCTCTCTCCTGTCAGGACTTTCTCTGTAGGAACTTCTCTCTCTCTCCTGTCAGGACTTTCTCTGTAGTAACTTCTCTCTCTCTCTCTCTCCTGTCAGGACTTTCTCTGTAGTGACTTCTCTCTCTCTCCTGTCAGGACTTTCTCTGTAGTGACTTCTCTCTCTCTCTCCTGTCAGGACTTTCTCTGTAGTAACTTCTCTCTCTCTCTCCTGTCAGGACTTTCTCTGTAGTGACTTCTCTCTCTCTCCTGTCAGGACTTTCTCTGTAGTAACTTCTCTCTCTCTCCTGTCAGGACTTTCTCTGTACCTTCTCTCTCTCTCTCCTGTCAGGACTTTCTCTGTAGGAACTTCTCTCTCTCTCTCCTGTCAGAACTTTCTCTGTAGTAACTTCTCTCTCTCTCTCCTGTCAGGACTTTCTCTGTAGTAACTTCTCTCTCTCTCTCCTGTCAGGACCTTCTCTGTAGTAACTTCTCTCTCTCTCTCCTGTCAGGACTTTCTCTGTAGTAACTTCTCTCTCTCTCTCCTGTCAGGACTTTGCAGACACCATCCCTGGTCACGGAGGCATCATGGATCGCTTCGACTGTCAGTATCTGATGGCTACCTTCACTCACGTTTACATAGCCAGCTTCATCAGGTAAGGGTCGTCACATTAACGTAGCCAGCTTCATCAGGTAAGGGTCGTCACATTAACGTAGCCAGCTTCATCGTTAAGGGTCGTCACATTAACGTAGCCAGCTTCATCAGGTAAGGGTCGTCACATTAACATAGCCAGCTTCATCGTTAAGGGTCGTCACATTAACGTAGCCAGCTTCATCGGGTAAGGGTCGTCACTTTAACGTAGCCAGCTTTAACAGGTAAGGGTCGTCACATTAATGTAGCTAGCTTTAACAGGTAAGGGTCGTCACATTAACGTAGCCAGCTTCATCAGGTAAGGGTCGTCACATTAACGTAGCCAGCTTCATCGGGTAAGGGTCGTCACATTAACGTAGCCAGCTTCATCGGGTAAGGGTCGTCACATTAACGTAGCCAGCTTCATCGGGTAAGGGTCGTCACATTAACGTAGCCAGCTTCATCGGGTAAGGGTTGTCACATTAACGTAGCCAGCTTTATCGGGTAAGGGTCGTCACATTAACGTAGCCAGCTTCATCGGGTAAGGGTCGTCACATTAACGTAGCCAGCTTCATCAGGTAAGGGTCGTCACATTAACGTATCCAGCTTCATCATGGAAAGGGACGTCACATTAACGTAGCCAGACAAATACCCATAATGCACTAGTTAGGGAATAGGGAGTAATTGACACGGTTTATTAGCCAGTTTACGTCAGCTTTTATCAGGTATGGATGATCTTTAAGATAATCAATATGCAACAACTGTTAATTTAAAGAGGCAATTATCTGTACTGGAACTGTTTGGGTTAAAAGCTGAGGGATGAGGCTGAAGAAATGTTACCACTCGCCAATTCATAGTCAGATTTATGGATGCAAGGACAGACCATCCATGACATCAATATTATAGTTTTTTGGACAAAAAATCCATATTGCAATAAATTGCCTGAATTGATGCGACAACGATAAATAGAACAATAGTTGTTATATTTCCCTTTAAACGACTGTTACTAGCTGTGATGCTTGTAGCCGTCAAGTGTCTCATTAACAAATCAACCATATTAGCCAATTTATTGTATTTCAAACTTCACATTTCTCTAGTATAGGCTACTTATCATAATGAACGATATCAACAAAACGCCTGCAATAAGTTGTCTGTGTGTCCAGTGTTGATAAGTGGTCCGTATGGTAGGTGTCGATCATTTTTGGTTTATCGTCCCAGCTCTAGTTTTAACCATGTTTTGAGGCTATATTGTGTTTGTTTACTAACATTGGAGTTAAACAAGTTTGTATATGGCATAAGATGGTCGCCTCCAAGCTGTTTAGATCAGGGGTTGGTGTCTGACAGCCAGATGGAGAGCGATGGTGGCCAGTTGGATAAGATGGTCGCCTCCAAGCTGTTTAGATCAGGGGTTGGTGTCTGACAGCCATATGGAGAGCGATGGTGGCCAGTTGGATAAGATGGTCGCCTCCAAGCTGTTTAGATCAGGGGTTGGTGTCTGACAGCCATATGGAGAGCGATGGTGGCCAGTTGGATAAGATGGTCGCCTCCAAGCTGTTTAGATCAGGGGTTGGTGTCTGACAGCCAGATGGAGAGCGATGGTGGCCAGTTGGATAAGATGGTCGCCTCCAAGCTGTTTAGATCAGGGGTTGGTGTCTGACAGCCAGATGGAGAGCGATGGTGACCAGTTGGATAAGATGGTCGCCTCCAAGCTGTTTAGATCAGGGGTTGGTGTCTGACAGCCAGATGGAGAGCGATGGTGGCCAGTTGGATAAGATGGTCGCCTCCAAGCTGTTTAGATCAGGGGTTGGTGTCTGACAGCCATATGGAGAGCGATGGTGGCCAGTTGGATAAGATGGTCGCCTCCAAGCTGTTTAGATCAGGGGTTGGTGTCTGACAGCCAGATGGAGAGCGATGGTGGCCAGTTGGATAAGATGGTCGCCTCCAAGCTGTTTAGATCAGGGGTTGGTGTCTGACAGCCAGATGGAGAGCGATGGTGACCAGTTGGATAAGATGGTCGCCTCCAAGCTGTTTAGATCAGGGGTTGGTGTCTGACAGCCAGATGGAGAGCGATGGTGGCCAGTTGGATAAGATGGTCGCCTCCAAGCTGTTTAGATCAGGGGTTGGTGTCTGACAGCCAGATGGAGAGCGATGGTGGCCAGTTGGATAAGATGGTCGCCTCCAAGCTGTTTAGATCAGGGGTTGGTGTCTGACAGCCAGATGGAGAGCGATGGTGACCAGTTGGATAAGATGGTCGCCTCCAAGCTGTTTAGATCAGGGGTTGGTGTCTGACAGCCAGATGGAGAGCGATGGTGGCCAGTTGGATAAGATGGTCGCCTCCAAGCTGTTTAGATCAGGGGTTGGTGTCTGACAGCCAGATGGAGAGCGATGGTGACAGGTTAATGGTAGTGATGTATTATGGCTGACCCTGTCCTGTGGTTTGATAGGAGGTTTGGGTTAGTGATGTATTATGGCTGACCCTGTCCTGTGTTTTAATAGGAGGTTTGAGTTAGTGATGTATTATGGCTGACCCTGTCCTGTGGTTTGATAGGAGGTTTGGGTTAGTGATGTATTATGGCTGACCCTGTTCTGTGGTTTGATAGGAGGTTTGGGGTAGTGATGTATTATGGCTGACCCTGTCCTGTGGTTTGATAGGAGGTTTGGGTTAGTGATGTATTATGGCTGACCCTGTCCTGTGGTTTGATAGGAGGTTTGGGTTAGTGATGTATTATGGCTGACCCTGTCCTGTGTTTTAATAGGAGGTTTGGGTTAGTGATGTATTATGGCTGACCCTGTCCTGTGGTTTGATAGGAGGTTTGGGTTAGTGATGTATTATGGCTGACCCTGTCCTGTGGTTTGATAGGAGGTTTGAGTTAGTGATGTATTATGGCTGACCCTGTCCTGTGTTTTAATAGGAGGTTTGGGTTAGTGATGTATTATGGCTGACCCTGTCCTGTGGTTTGATAGGAGGTTTGGGTTAGTTAGTGATGTATTATGGCTGACCCTGTCCTGTGGTTTAATAGGAGGTTTGGGTTAGTGATGTATTATGGCTGACCCTGTCCTGTGGTTTGATAGGAGGTTTGAGTTAGTGATGTATTATGGCTGACCCTGTCCTGTGTTTTAATAGGAGGTTTGGGTTAGTGATGTATTATGGCTGACCCTGTCCTGTGGTTTAATAGGAGGTTTGGGTTAGTTAGTGATGTATTATGGCTGACCCTGTCCTGTGTTTTAATAGGAGGTTTGGGGTAGTTAGTGATGTATTATGGCTGACCCTGTTCTGTGGTTTGATAGGAGGTTTGGGTTAATGATGTATTATGGCTGACCCTGTCCTGTGGTTTGATAGGAGGTTTGGGTTAGTTAGTGATGTATTATGGCTGACCCTGTCCGGTTTATCCATCTTCCAGGCCAGGGAACCGCAGCAGCTGTTTATACTATAATATGTTATGTTAATGTTATGTCTGTGTCCCAGAGGTCTCAATCCCAGCAGCTGTTGATGTTACGTTATAATATGTAATTTTGATGTTATGTTAATGTTATGTTATGTTATGTCTGTGTCCCAGAGGTCCCAACCCCAGCAAGGTGTTACAGCAGCTGTTGGTCCTGCAGCCAGAGCAGCAGCTCAGTATCTTTAACGCCATGAGAGACCGCCTGAGAGACAGTGGAATACTGCCCCCTGCTGCCACGGAGGCGATGTAGAACACACATACAAGAGGGGGGAGAGTGTGTGTGTGAGAGAGAGGAAGAGTTTGGCTGTGTGTGTGTGTGGCCTGCACCTTCTTCCAGACACTCATCCCTCATCTGTCCAGCGTCTGTTTTTTTTCTTGTTTTTAACTAGTCATTACTGTGAACTAAGATGTTGCTCCCAGCATCAAGGAGTTACCAATAACAGCAGCAACAACAACACGTTCAGACTGTCATAGCTACCACTGGGACCTGCATGAGTACCTAACTACACAAACAAACTGCATCAACGGACCGTTATTCTACCAAGCTAGCTAGCAGCAGCATCATCAGACCGTTATTCTACCTAGCTAGCTAGCTAGCAGCATCATCAGACCGTTATTCTACCTAGCTAGCTAGCAGCAGCATCAACGGACCGTTATTCTACCAAGCTAGCTAGCAGCAGCATCAACGGACCGTTATTCTACCAAGCTAGCTAGCAGCAGCATCAACGGACCGTTATTCTACCTAGCTAGCTAGCAGCAGCATCAACGGACCGTTATTCTACCTAGCTAGCTAGCAGAAGCACCAACGGACCGTTATTCTACCTAGCTAGCTAGCAGCAGCATCAACGGACCGTTATTCTACCTAGCTAGCTAGCAGCAGCATCATCAGACCGTTATTCTACCAAGCTAGCTAGCAGCAGCATCATCAGACCGTTATTCTACCTAGCTAGCTAGCAGCAGCATCAACGGACCGTTATTCTACCAAGCTAGCTAGCAGCAGCATCATCAGACCGTTATTCTACCAAGCTAGCTAGCAGCAGCATCAACGGACCGTTATTCTACCAAGCTAGCTAGCAGCAGCATCAACGGACCGTTATTCTACCAAGCTAGCTAGCAGCAGCATCATCAGACCGTTATTCTACCAAGCTAGCTAGCAGCAGCATCAACGGACCGTTATTCTACCTAGCTAGCTAGCAGAAGCATCAACGGGACGTTATTCTACCAAGCTAGCTAGCAGAAGCACCAACGGACCGTTATTCTACCAAGCTAGCTAGCAGCAGCATCAACGGACCGTTATTCTACCAAGCTAGCTAGCAGCAGCATCATCAGACCGTTATTCTACCAAGCTAGCTAGCAGCAGCATCAACGGACCGTTATTCTACCAAGCTAGCTAGCAGCAGCATCAACGGACCGTTATTCTACCAAGCTAGCTAGCAGCAGCAACAACGGACCGTTATTCTACCAAGCTAGCTAGCAGCAGCATCAACGGACCGTTATTCTACCAAGCTAGCTAGCAGCAGCATCAACGGACCGTTATTCTACCAAGCTAGCTAGCAGCAGCATCAACGGACCGTTATTCTACCAAGCTAGCTAGCAGCAGCATCATCAGACCGTTATTCTACCAAGCTAGCTAGCAGCAGCATCAACGGACCGTTATTCTACCAAGCTAGCTAGCAGCAGCATCATCAGACCGTTATTCTACCAAGCTAGCTAGCAGCAGCATCATCAGACCGTTATTCTACCTAGCTAGCTAGCAGCAGCATCAACGGACCGTTATTCTACCAAGCTAGCTAGCAGCAGCAACAACGGACCGTTATTCTACCAAGCTAGCTAGCAGCAGCATCAACGGACCGTTATTCTACCAAGCTAGCTAGCAGCAGCATCAACGGGACGTTATTCTACCTAGCTAGCTAGCAGCAGCATCATCAGACCGTTATTCTACCAAGCTAGCTAGCAGCAGCATCAACGGGACGTTATTCTACCAAGCTAGCTAGCTAGCAGCATCAGCTGACCGTTATTCTACCAAGCTAGCTAGCAGCAGCATCAACGGACCGTTATTCTACCAAGCTAGCTAGCTAGCAGCATCAGCTTACCCTTATGCTACCTAGCTAGCTAGAAGCAGCATCATCTGACCGTTATGCTACCTAGCTAGCTAGCAGCAGCAACAACTGACCGTTATGCTACCAAGCAAACTACCAGCAGCAGCCGCAACCAAAAGTTATGCTAACAAGCTAGCTAGCTAAAGACTAAAGGCTGCGTTGCTCTGAACAGAAGGTCTTCCTAAACATAATGGATCCTAACTAAGCACACAGATAGGGGACAGTGGGTGACTGACTGACGGTTTCTCTGTGGATGTACGGAGAATATTGCACTGATTTGAGCTGACTTGAAGAGACGTGGTAAAGCTTACAATACAAGGCTATCAGCATATCCTGGGTTAGTGTCTTGGTGTTGGAAGTGGTTAATTAAAGCCACAGCAGGGTTGTATTCACTAGACACCAAACGGAGGAAAACGGACTGAAAACAGGGAGGGACCGACCTGTTTTTACTTTCTGTTGCGTAGTGCTACAGTGTGAAATACGACCCAGAGGACAAAAGTGTGTTTTTGTATGTCGGCTGCTCCAACATGTTTTCAAGATACTAAATACACTTGACTTAGGCTTTGGCCGTTAGTATGATCTGTCTATCAGAGATAATGGTCTTCACTAAACTTAATATAGAACTTATTTTTAAATGATACATTTTTTTCAAACATTCAGCATGTTTCTAAGCTCTATCGTTCATTACTGCTGAAAACATTGTCCCCCCCCCCTCTCTCTATGAACTTGTTTTAGGTATTGGCAATTGACCTCACCCTTGAGGTAGATGGAGCTTGTGTGTAAGCTTGGATGTAAACGAACAAACACAGTAACTATAGCAACCAGCACACTGTTCTTATTTCCAATGTATTACTGTACATAGAATATATCATATATTTAGCTGAACAAAGACCTAATATAAAATCTGTGACTTGTCAAAATATACTATTATGATAGCCCTATTACAAACAAAACAATTACATGGGATGTAAATAATAATTTGGTAATATACCTATAAACACATACATTGAGTGTACAAAACATTAAGAACACCTTCCTAATAATGAGTTGCACCCCCCCCCTTCACCCCACTTTGGTCCTCAGAACAGCCTCAATTCGTCGGGGAATGGACTCTACAAGGTGTCGAAATCGTTCCACAGGGAAGCTGGCCCATGTTGACTCCAATGCTTCCCACAGTTGTGTCAAGTTGGCTGGTGGTTCTTTGGGTGGTGGGCCATTTTTGATACACACGGGACACTGTTGAGGGTGAAAAGCCCAGCAGCGTTGCAGTTCTTGACACACTCAAACCGGTCCACCTGGCACCTACTACCATACCCTGTTCAAAGGCATTTAAATATTCTGTCTTGCCCGTTCACCCTCTGAATTGCACACATACACAATCCATGTCTCAATTGTCTCAAGGCTTAAAAATCTTTCTTTAATCTGTCTCCTCCCCTTCATCTACACTGATTGAAGTGGATTTAACAAGTGACATCAATAAGGGATCATAGCTTTCACCTGGATTCACCTGGTCAGTCTATGTAAGGGAAAGAGCAGGTGTTCATAATGTTTTGTCCACTCAGTGTATATACACATAAGTTGAACTGGTGTCTGCTGCTGTGGGAACGTGTGGGGTAACTTAAACATTTACTTGAGATTGTGAGAATTAACTGTGTACTTCCTTCCTGTCTAGCCTGTTAACCAATGAGTTTAGTTGCACTGTATTTGTAATCCAGTGTCCATTCCAACTGAGCTGAGCCACTCCCAAACGGTTCCAATATTCTACTTCTTACTAGACTCAATGTTTTTGTCAAACTGTAAAGAAGAACAATATTTTAGAAGTCTACTTATTTGTTTTGAATTGCTCTTAAAGGGGTTAGAAATTATTTAATTAAAAAGGTAGTATGCAAGTGGTAACATTTGATGTTAGGATTACAGTGTGAGATGAAATACAGTAGGGGTGTGTGTGTATATATATATAATACATATAAAATATATTATATTCAGAAGAATAGTTGTATCTTTCAGCAATATTTTATCTTTAATATGCAAGGGTTGATTTGAGTCTATGACGATAATATGGATGGGATTTCTGTGTTGGGCTGGTATTCAATCAAACACACAGTACAGGAAAAACTGCACTGTGGAAAAACATTACTACTGTGCAAAACTTGAAAAATACCATTGTAAGTCATGTGATTCATAGACGATGTTTACTGGGTGAAGAAAGAATCAGAAAATAAAACTCACTTTGATTTGAATGAGTTAATGAAAGATTGCTGTTTTTTTTGTATTGGAAAACTTTTTCCAGATTTTATTTTTTGGTCTTTTTTTTTGTCCTTCTTTTTCCCGTCTTGTCTTTGATTGAATCGAACCCATCTGTTCTGATTAACAGAGAGAGAGATCCTTCTTGAAACGTTTACCAAAGCCCGGTCCAAATTCTAGAACCACTGACTCCCTTAATGAATGATACAGTAACTCCTAGCCTGGCTAAACCAGACTGAAAGCTTGTGAGCGCAGCATTTCAATCTGGGTTCACCAGGCTAAGCAACTTCCATGGCCAAGTCCCAAACAGACGGAGCCCTCCTTTGCTATCCCTTGGCCCTTGTTCAACCCCTCTAGCTGATCTGAAATGACCTAGTGTGGGCAAGAGAGGGGTTTTTGTTTTGTTTGGGATAATGCCTAAGGTGCTATAGGACACTAGCCTGGTCCCAGATGGGTTTGTACTGCCTTACCATCTAATATGATCATTATCACAAGACATTAAAATGGTCGTAGGAGTTGCAGGAACTCCCCTTTTTATGAACTGTGTGTGACCTGTGTACAGTAATGTCTGTCTGTCACGTTGTCCTGTTCTCAGTACGTATCTGTTTGTTGGGTATGTCCTACTGGCAAACCAAAAGGAAATTAGCCTGGTTTCAGATCTCATTGTGCTGTCCTAGTGCAAACTCCTATGGCATGTCATTGTCACGCTGCTGTAGGAGTTCACAGGACACCACAAACATCTGGGACCAGGCTGACAGGAAATGGAACATCTGCTGTGTCGATTTGATTCTCCAGGTTTTTACAAGTTTAAATTGATTTCTTCCAGAAGTACATTTTATTTTGTGCTTCCTGGCTTCTTCTCCATATTGAATTAATAACTGTGGTGAGTTCTGTGGACTTTGGGACCGATTCTATACTTGTATAATTGTCGCTTCTAGAGCCTTCCCCATGGCGTAATGGCTTCTCTATTGGTTCCTCCTTGGGATAGCTTTACAGATGTCTCTTTGTGGAAAACTTAACTGTCCACTCGCTTATTAAAACACAACTTGTGGATCATACTCTCTTACAAATATAACGTTTATTCGTTTTTTTCCCCAAGTAGGAGAACCCTTTTTTTTGTTTTTGTTCCAGGTAGAACCCTTTGGTGGTGATAAAGGTGCTATGTAGAACCTTGTGTTAGTGAAAGGAGAAATTGTTATTTTCAGATGGTTCTCCTATGGGGAACAATTGAAGAACCCTTTTCTGGTAACACCTTTTCTAAGAGTGTACTGCATGTGCGTTGAAAACCACCCAGTCTAACCAAAAGTAGAGCTTGTGGTCAAGCTTACGAGACTTTCTAAGCTATGATAAGGTATTATCATAACTAAGTTAAGTTAGTAACTAACTTATTAACTAAGTTATGGCGTGGTTAAATTTTATAATATTGTGATTATCAGTTCTGGTAATAATATATAAGCCCAATACTGTTGGCAGCACAGTAGTATTGCAACGAACCGGACCTAAAGTGTCACATATTGTCAGGTATTATGCATTTGAAAAAGTTGGGGGTCTCATGTCTTTAATTGTTATAATTTTTCTTTGTTTTTTGCGGGGGTTGCTTATGCAGAATTGTATTTTTTTTTCTATAGATGTTTAAAAAAATAAATAAATCTTTAACAAAAAATGTTAAACAAAAAAAAATATATATACAAAACACATAAAACCATAGGGACATGTTTTCCTGATAAATGATCTGCTATTTCATGAACATGATATTCTGTTTATGTGCCCTTAAGGAAACACAAGAATTGTTCCAGTATCTTTTATTTTCCTCCAGCCTCGTTGCTAAGATGATTTGAAGAGTGTTTTATTATTTAACACGTTCATCCACTCCGTGAACACTGGCTCATTGCTACAATGTTTAAGGACCAGCATTAATAACACAGACACAATACTTCAACATAATATCTTACACTCTCTGGTTAATCCCTCTTATTTGTCCCTCGACAGTCTTGGTGACCTACAAGTAGGTACATGGAATACGAGGCCGTCTCCCATGCACTGTAAGGCTTTGTCTCATAGGGGGTGCTCAAACGAGCTTTCCCACAGTGCATCTGGGTGGGTTCCTATTGACCCGTTCACATCGGCAACACACATCAATCCTCCTGTGACAAACTCATCCTGTGTAACCTTTTTAGGGGAGTAAAAATAAAATATCTGAGAAAAACCCGTTAAATTGTATATTTTTTCTCTTGGCTTCTCTGACATTTTTGCCCTACATCTGAGATCATATACATCCAAGGTCTTATCTGTCTTTTATTGTAAATCCGTTTTCCACAATTCTCACATTTTAAAAGTTGTCATTATTAACTTTTTAACATCATTTTGTAACATAATGAAGCTGATTTTACAGAACTTGGTAGTGAAAAGAAATCTCCTACCTCAATCGTTGCCTTTTGACATAACGGCACCACCTAGTGTTGAGACATAGCTTTTAATTAGCATATCTCCACACCTCTATCACACAGTTTATACTTATTCCCCATTTCTTCAAATGACAAAAATACCAAATTCTTGTGCAGGTCACCCAGAGTATGAACCCCTTCTCTTACCCATTTCCCCCCCAAATGATTGACTGCTTCCCCTCTCCAATAGCAGGATTCTACCATTCAGAAGCACATCTTGGTCTATGTAGAGACTCTTTGATCCTTGTATGTAATTGACAATCACACTGGCCTAGAATTCGATTGATGCAGTGCATTTCTGTATCATTGGCTCTTTTTTTGGGATAGAATATATAACGTCCTAAAGGAACTGTCAAACCACGTTCCAACCCGTTTCACCTCAACATCCTCTCTAGTTCTGAGTCATTCTAGATAGCTCGAAAGTCACGTTATACAGGACTACATCTGGTGGCTCTCTTTAGGGGAATGCATTTTCTACATACTGACGCGTGGTCTTTTTCCCTTCCATATAAAGTCTTTAATAATACCATTATACTGCTTAAAAAGTTATGATGGAATGCATATCGGTAGCGTCATTGATATTAGTGATGCGCTGGTCAGCTGTTTGTTCAACCGCATCCGCCTGCGATTGCTCATAACCCATCCGCAACTGCCGGACTATATGTGACAGTGAAAATCTGAGGGGTGCACCCGATCTCAACCCGCTAATATAGAACGTGTTCTGTAGGCTAGTCAGACGGAGGAACAATTAGTTATTTTTTTATTTTACAGAGGATGCAGGATTTTTGTTCCTAGTTAACATATGTTTCTGCTTTAGGCCTAATTTTCGATAATTCGATAGGCTATTTGTTAGTCAACTTGTCTACAAATATATACATGCAGCTTCTCTTCTGTCATTACTTGTTGTCCTGGAAGACTAAATCAACCCTTGCTCACCAGAATAATGTCATAAATCGCTACAATGAACGCTTCAATCTAGTAGACATTGGTTAAGCTTTCTCTGTCATCTCTGCTTCTTTCGTGAAGCAAAGACGTTTAGGGACCGGAGAGAAAATGTAATAACAACAACAACAAAAGGCTGATTTTCTGTATAAAATGTACAAATGACATCAGTTTGACCGGTTGTAAGTGAACAGAAACATGTGAAAACGACCTAACATGTTTCTGATAAGATTTCAGTTAGGCTTGGATGCATATTGTATGTGTACTATCAGCTTTAATGACGCTGATAAAGAAGCCACCTTTACACCGAACTGAGGATTCGCATTCTCTCAAGTTGCTGACAGAAATGAATCGTATTTCTCCACTCCTGTTCCTACATTTGGTGTATCATTTTACCTCAAGAAATGCTTAATTCTGAAGGAGTTAATATTTAGATTATGTGAGAGGTTATAGACCAACAGTCAGTGTCCATTTAACCCATCTGAACAGTAGGCTACAGTTCCCTTGATGTGCAATAGGCCTATTTGAAGTCCCCATCTTGTGTCTGGAATTGGTATAGCCCTTTACAATCACCACTTAACCACATTTTCCCCAAACTTTACTTTTCTGACCCTCCCTTCTCTTCGCAGCTTTTCTCTTATTGAATTTAACTTTTACCATACACTCTGAATACATTTAAATCATCCGCTGAAAACCCTCCCACTTGCTGGCCAACATATTTTCTCGTGGAGTTTATATTCAATAGGTTTTTTCAGTACATTTATATAAAGCCATCCCTTTAAATTTAGTGTACCTTTAATTCAAATGTTTATACACAGACTCACTAGAATATATGGAGAGAAGTTTTAGAATATTAGGGATCAATGACAGAAAGCCATGTAAATACATGCATATTCATCTCCTTTTCAGCAACAAATTTAGAGTTAGGAAAGTATTTATGAATAATACGATAACAGGTTTGGACAGCCTTTATGCACGAAATATATTGGTAAATCTGAAATACAGTGGTTTGGATTCATCCTGAAAGTTACCTTTTTCAGTTGTTCAATCCATGAAATATTGGAAGGTGAGAAAAGTGTACAATAGGGTTTGAACAGTAGTCAGTAGAATAGGGTTTGAACAGTAGTCAGTACAATAGGGGTTGAACAGTAGTCAGTAGAATAGGGGTTGAACAGTAGTCAGTAGAATAGGGGTTGAACAGTAGTCAGTAGAATAGGGTTTGAACAGTAGTCAGTAGAATAGGGTTTGAACAGTAGTCAGTAGAATAAGGGTTGAACAGTAGTCAGTAGAATAGGGTTTGAACAGTAGTCAGTAGAATAGGGTTTGAACAGTAGTCAGTACAACAGGGGTTGAACAGTAGTCAGTAGAATAGGGTTTGAACAGTAGTCAGTAGAATAGGGTTTGAACAGTAGTCAGTACAATAGGGGTTGAACAGTAGTCAGTAGAATAGGGTTTGAACAGTAGTCAGTAGAATAGGGTTTGAACAGTAGTCAGTAGAATAGGGGTTGAACAGTAGTCAGTCGAATAAGGGTTTGAACAGTAGTCAGTAGAATAAGGGTTTGAACAGTAGTCAGTAGAATAAGGGTTGAACAGTAGTCAGTAGAATAGGGTTTGAACAGTAGTCAGTAGAATAAGGGTTGAACAGTAGTCAGTAGAATAGGGGTTGAACAGTAGTCAGTAGAATAGGGTTTGAACAGTAGTCAGTAGAATAGGGGTTGAACAGTAGTCAGTAGAATAGGGTTTGAACAGTAGTCAGTAGAATAGGGGTTGAACAGTAGTGAGTGGAATAGGGTTTGAACAGTAGTCAGTAGAATAGGAGAATAGACCAGTAGTCCTATAAATCTACCCTAATAGTCCTCACTAATCATGGATCTGCGATGTCAACGGTCCAGCCGTCATAAACCGATCGCCGGGCCCCATGTTTAAACTACTACGTGTGGTTTGCACTCCGTAATGATTCCAATAGGCTACGTGTCCCAAATTTATTGCACAACTTTATAACACGTTAGGTTAGCCGAACATGATCCACTATTGCTAACGATCCTCAGGAACAACCACGCGAACGTGACAGAGGAAAGAAAGATAAACTAAGGATGTAATGGAAATGATGTAGAAAGCAAGGAGACTGAAGTCAGTGACCGTTATACATGTGTGTGGGTATAACGGTGGCTTCCGATACTGGCTCATATTTAACAAGATACAAATTGTAAAACATTTAAATAAAAAAAAGACAGTGGTAAGTCCAGGCATATAATTAAAACATTTTACAAATAAATAAACTCTGTACAATAGGAGTTGATCCAATGCATTTTTGTAAGTACATTAATTTAAGTTGACCCAATGCATTTTTGTAAGTACATTAATTTAAGTTGACCCAATGCATTTTTGTAAGTACATTAATTTAAGTTGACCCAACGCATTATTATAAGTCATTTAATATAAGTTGACCCAATGCAATATTGTAAGTACATTAATACACTATATATACAAAAGTATGTGGACGCCCCTTCAAATGTGTTGATTCTGCTGTTTCAGCCACACCTGACAGGTCGCAGTGGCAACCCACCATTCAGGGCAGGTGGGCAGCTGTTTTGAGCCATACCTGTTTAGCGAAAAATAATTATATATATATATAGTACCAGTCAAAAGTTTGGACGCACCTACACATTCCAGGGTTTTTCTTTATTTTTTACTATTTTCTACATTGTAGAATAATAGTGAAGACATCAACACTATTAAATAACACATATGGAATCATGTAGTAACCCAAAAAGTGTTAAACTCACTCCCCCATATCTGAGATATCTACAGCAGCCCTCATCCTCCACATACAACACCCGTTCTGCCAGTCACATTCTGTTAAAGGTCCCCAAAGCACACACATCCCTGGGTCGCTCCTCTCTTCACTTCGCTGCAGCTAGCGACTGGAACGAGCTGCAACAAACACTCAGACTGGACAGCTTTATCTCAGTCAAAGATCTCTTCAGTCAAAGACTCAATCATGGACACTTACGGACAGTTGTGGCTGCTTTGTGTGATGTATTGTTGTCTCTACCTTCTTGCCCTTTGTGTTGTTGTCTGTGCCGAACACTGTTTGTACCATGTTTTGTGCTGCTGTCATGTTGTGTTGCTACCATGCTGTGTTGTCATGTGTTGCTGCCATGCTATTTTCTCATCTTAGGTCTCTTTATGTAGTGTTGTTGTCTCTCTTGTCGTGATGTGTGTTTTTGTCCTATTTTTATCATTATAATTTTTTTTTTATCCCAGTCCCCGTCCCCGCAGGAGGCCTTTTGACTTTTGGTAGGCCGTCATTGTAAATAAGAATTTGTTCTTAACTGACTTGCCTAGTTAAATAAAGGTTTTTAAAAAACGGTTTGGGATGAGTTGGACCGCAGAGTGAAGGAAAAGCAGCCAACATGTGCTCAGCATATGTGGGAACTCCTTCAAGACTGTTGGAAAAGCATTCCTCATGAAGCTGGTTGAGAGAATGCCAAAAGTGTGCAAAGCTGTCATCAAGGCAAAGGGTGGCTACTTAAACAAATCAAAATTATATTTTATATTTAGATTCTTTAAACACTTTTTTGGTTACAACAAGATTCCATATAGTACAAATAAAGAAAAACCCTTGAATGTGTAGGTGTGTCCGAACCAAATACATTTGTTTCATCACAAAACCGGAGAGCAACATCTGTCTGGTGAAGTCCACAAAGCAAATACTGCATGAAACAAACAGTTATATGACCTGTAGCACGGTCAAGCAAGTTCATGTTTCAACAGTTTACAAAACAACTAGTGATTTACAACCACAGAGTTACTGCAAGTCAGAACAAAGACAACAGGAGCCCTGCCTCTGCTATTCCTGCACCATTTACACTTAAACATCATCAAATCAACAAGGCTATATATGCTTAGTTTAATACACTGAAAACAAACTGAGAGATACCAAAAACAATTTAGTCCAATCGATGTTGCTAAATATCATGTGGCTGTCCATGGGACTGATTTCTGTGTGTATGTGTGTGCGCATGCAATTAAAACATATTTTTTTACTCTCCCTAGTTGTAGACTAGTTGAATGCCAAAGCCATCCTCCTCTCTTTCATGCTGGCATTGATTAAATTGATTCCATTCCATCCATTGATTCCATTCCATCCATTGATTCCATTCCATACATTGATTTCATTCCATCCATTGATTCCATTCCAACCATTTTGTCCATTCCATACATTGATTCCATTCCATCCATTGATTCCATTCCATCCATTGATTCCATTCCAACCATTTTGTCCATTCCATCCATTGATTCCATTCCATCCATTGATTCCATTCCAACCATTTTGTCAATTCCATCCATTGATTCCATTCCATCCATTGATTCCATTCCGTACATTGATTCCATTCCATCCATTGATTCCATTCCATACATTGATTCCATTCCATACATTGATTCCATCCATTAATTCCATTCCATACATTGATTCCATTCCATCCATTGATTCCATTCCAACCATTTTGTCCATTCCATCCATTGATTCCATTCCATCCATTGATTCCATTCCATACATTGATTCCATTCCATCCATTAATTCCATTCCATACATTGATTCCATTCCATACATTGATTCCATTCCATACATTGATTCCATTCCGTACATTGATTCCATTCCGTACATTGATTCCATTCCATACATTGATTCCATTCCGTACATTGATTCCATTCCATCCATTGATTCCATTCCATACATTGATTCCATTCCATACATTGATTCCATTCCGTACATTGATTCCATTCCATCCATTAATTCCATTCCATCCATTGATTCCATTCCAACCATTGATTCCATTCCAACCATTGATTCCATTCCATCCATTGATTCCATTCCATCCATTGATTCCATTCCAACCATTGATTCCATTCCATCCATTGATTCCATTCCATCCATTGATTCCATTCCGTACATTGATTCCATCCATTTTGTCCATTCCATCCATTGATTCCATTCCATCCATTGATTCCATTCCATCCATTGATTCCATTCCAACCATTGATTCCATTCCATCCATTGATTCCATTCCATCCATTGATTCCATTCCAACCATTGATTCCATTCCAACCATTGATTCCATTCCAACCATTTTGTCCATTCCATCCATTGATTCCATTCCATCCATTGATTCTATTCCATCCATTGATTCCATTCCATCCATTGATTCCATTCCATCCATTGATTCCATTCCAACCATTGATTCCATTCCATCCATTGATTCCATTCCATCCATTGATTCCATTCCAACCATTGATTCCATTCCAACCATTGATTCCATTCCAACCATTTTGTCCATTCCATCCATTGATTCCATTCCATCCATTGATTCCATTCCATCCATTGATTCCATTCCATCCATTGATTCCATTCCATCCATCACAATGAGCCCATCCTCCTATAGTTCCTCCCACCAGCCTCCTGGAAGGACAAGTCATCAGCATCATTATACAGTTGAAGTCGGAAGTTTAAATAAACCTTAGCCAAATAAATTTAAACTCAGTTTTTCACAATTCCTGACATTTAATCCAAGTACAAATTCCCGGTCTTAGGTCAGTTAGAATCACCACTTTATTTTAAGAATGTGAAATGTCAGAATAATAGTAGAGAGAATGATTAATTTCAGCTTTTATTTCTTTCATCACATTCCCAGTGGGTCAAAAGTTTACATACACTCAATTAGTATTTGATAGCATTGTATTTAAATTGTTTAACTTGGGTCAAACATTCGGGTAGCCTTCCACAAACTTCCCACAATAAGTTGGGTGAATTTTGGCCCATTTCTCCTGACAGAGCTGGTGTAACTGAGTCAGGTTTGTAGGCCTCGTTGCTCGCACATGCTTTTTCAGTTCTGCCCACAAATTTTCTATGAGATTGAGGTCAGTGCTTTGTGATGGCCACTCCAATACCTTGACTTTGTTGTCCTTAAGCCATTTTGCCACAACTTTGGAAGTATGCTTGGGGTCATTGTCCATTTGGAAGACCCAAGCTTTAACTTCCTGACTGATGTCTTGAGATGTTGCTTCAATATAGCCACATAATTCTCCTTCCTCATGATGCCATTTATTTCGTGAAGTGCACCAGTCCCTCCTGCAGCAAAGCTTTGGAGCAGTGGCTTCTTCCTTGCTGAGCGGCCTTTCAGGTTATGTCGACTCGTTTTACTGTGGATGTAGATACTTTGTACCTGTTTCCTCCAGCATCTTCACAGCATCTTCACAAGGTCCTTTGCTGTTGTTCTGGAATTGATTTCCACTTTTCGCACCAAAGTACGTTCATCTCTAGGATACAGAACGCATCTCCTTCCTGAGCGGTATTACGGCTGCGTGGTCCCATGGTGTTTATACTTGGGTACTATTGTTTGTCCAGATGAACGTGGTACCTTCAGGCATTTGGAAATTGCTCCCTAGGATGAACCAGACTTGTGGAGGTCTACAATTTTTTGGCTGATTTCTTTTGATTTTCCCATGATGTCAAGCAAAGAGGCACTGAGTTTGAAGGCCTTGCAATACATCCACAGGTACACCTCCAATTGACTCAAATTATGTCAATTAGCCTATCAGAAGCTTCTAAAGCCATGACATAATTTTCTGGAATTTTCCAAGCTGTTTAAAGGCACAGTCAACTTAGTGTATGTAAACTTCTGACCCACTGGAATTGTGATACAGTGAATTACAAGTGAAATAATCTGTCTGTAAACAATTGTTGGAAAAATTACTTGTCTTGCACAAAGTAGATGTCCTAACCGACTTGCCAAAACTATAGTTTGTTAACAAAAAATGTGTGAAGTGGTTGAAAAACTAGTTTAATTGACTCCAACCTAAGTGCATGTAAACTTCCGACTTCAACTGTAGATGCACAAGGCAGAAATTGCTCCACCATTTCCTGGTTGCTAAAAATTGAATAGTTCTCGTAATTTCAGTTTGTGACCAACAAGAGAGTAGAAAATCATTGTACCATCTAAACCGCTGTATTTTTTTCAGCTGTTTGAAGCTGGTGTACAAATCCGAAAGTAAAAGATGCCAAAAAAACGTAATTTAAGAACGGGGACCATAGAAATAGTTCACATAGAACAGATCTTCCGCTTCTTAGAACTTGTGACAGATTTCAGGTCTCCCAAAGAGTTTCATAGTGCAGTTTTAATGAAGTTATTTAATGGAAAAATGTGAAGACTGAGTTTTATTATAATGATGAACACATGCATATTTATTTATATTAAGAAGACACAAAAGATGAAGACCGAGTTTTATTATAGTTTGAGTTCGCCTACCTTATGCCCAGTCCATACCATGGACAAAGACAGACACTTGTCGTTGAACGTTGATCCAGACTCCCTAGTCTGTCTCCCGACTGTATTCTATCAGTATCTACTACCTAGTCTGTCTCCTGACTGTATTCTATCAGTATCTACTACCTAGTCTGTCTCCTGACTGTATTCTATCAGTATCTACTACCTAGTCTGTCTCCTGACTGTATTCTATCAGTATCTACTACCTAGTCTGTCTCCTGACTGTATTCTATCAGTATCTACTACCTAGTCTGTCTCCTGACTGTATTCTATCAGTATCTACTACCTAGTCTGTCTCCTGACTGTATTCTATCAGTATCTACTACCTAGTCTGTCTCCTGACTGTATTCTATCAGTATCTACTACCTAGTCTGTCTCCTGACTGTATTCTATCAGTATCTACTACCTAGTCTGTCTCCTGACTGTATTCTATCAGTATCTACTACCTAGTCTGTCTCCTGACTGTATTCTATCAGTATCTACTACCTAGTCTGTCTCCTGACTGTATTCTATCAGTATCTACTACCTAGTCTGTCTCCTGACTGTATTCTATCAGTATCTACTACCTAGTCTGTCTCCTGACTGTATTCTATCAGTATCTACTACCTAGTCTGTCTCCTGACTGTATTCTATCAGTATCTACTACCTAGTCTGTCTCCTGACTGTATTCTATCAGTATCTACTACCTAGTCTGTCTCCTGACTGTATTCTATCAGTATCTACTACCTAGTCTGTCTCCTGACTGTATTCTATCAGTATCTACTCCCTAGTCTGTCTCCTGACTGTATTCTATCAGTATCTACTACCTAGTCTGTCTCCTGACTGTATTCTATCAGTATCTACTCCCTAGTCTGTCTCCTGACTGTACTCTATCAGTATCTACTACCTAGTCTGTCTCCTGACTGTATTCTATCAGTATCTACTCCCTAGTCTGTCTCCCGACCCTATTCTATCAGTATCTACTACCTAGTCTGTCTCCTGACTGTATTCTATCAGTATCTACTACCTAGTCTGTCTCCTGACTGTATTCTATCAGTATCTACTCCCTAGTCTGTCTCCCGACCCTATTCTATCAGTATCTACTACCTAGTCTGTCTAGTCTGTCTCCTGACTGTATTCTATCAGTATCTACTCCCTAGTCTGTCTCCTGACTGTATTCTATCAGTATCTACTACCTAGTCTGTCTCCTGACTGTATTCTATCAGTATCTACTCCCTAGTCTGTCTCCTGACTGTACTCTATCAGTATCTACTACCTAGTCTGTCTCCTGACTGTATTCTATCAGTATCTACTCGGTCATTCTGACAGTTTTTTTTCTAATGACAGAAATGCAGATGACAACGTGGTACTGTTTTGGTACGTTCATTTTAGCCTGCCCGTGGTGCCGGGTCAGCGCCAGCTGTGTTTTCATCTTGCTGATCTCGATGGAGCAGACCCCCGCCCCCCCAAAGAAAATCCCCTTCAATCTGAGCCAAATTAACAGCGCGCTGATCCAATGAGAATGGGGGGGGCTCCACGGGTGGCCAAATATATTTCATGGTGGGGGCAAGTGCCACTCGGCACCCCACCCCACGCCTCGTACTGCCCTCGTGCCGCTACCCAGGAACCAGCACCAAGTTGAGTGTGAGGTACAGTAACACGGAATTCATTTTACATTGCCTCACAAAATTGTGATTATGGAAGTCCTGGGGGTTTGCTGCCTGTAAGTTATGAATATCGTCGCTGTCGGGTGAAAACCTTTTAACTCCAAAACAGACACTTTTTTACAATTCCACAAGTTTTTTTGAATAAATGTTCAGATTACATAGAAGAGAGTTACTGTTAATGTCAACAAACAAATAGAAATTTACAAAAATAGTTAGTGACAATATGTATAGTAGTAAATAAGGTGAATACAAGACCACCTCTTCTCCCCTCCACTTCTCCCCTCCTCTTCTCCCCTCTGCCTCTATTCTCCCCTCCTCCTCTTTTCTCCCCTCCTCCTGTCTTCTCCTCTCCCCCCTTCCCTCCCCACTTCTCCTCTTCTCCCCTCCTCCTCCTCTTCTCCTCTCCCCCTTCCCTCCCCTCTTCTCTTCTCCTCCCCTCCTATTCTGCCCTCCTCTCCCCCTTCCCTCCCCACTTCTCCTCTTCCCCCCTCCTCTTCTCCCCTCCTCTTCTCCTCTCCCCCTTCCCTCCCCTCTTCTCCTCTCCTCCTCTTCTCCCCTCCCCTCCCTTCTCTCTCCTCTATATTAAACGGTTACTACAGTAGAAGTGGGTCAGCATTACTTCTCTCTCCTCTATATTAAACGGTTACTACAGTTGAAGTGGGTCAGCATTACTTCTCTCTCCTCTATATTAAACGGTTACTACAGTAGAAGTGGGTCAGCATTACTTCTCTCTCCTCTATATTAAACGGTTACTACAGTAGAAGTGGGTCAGCATTACTTCTCTCTCCTCTATATTAAATGGTTACTACAGTAGAAGTGGGTCAGCATTACTTCTCTCTCCTCTATATTAAATGGTTACTACAGTAGAAGTGGGTCAGCATTACTTCTCTCTCCTCTATATTAAATGGTTACTACAGTAGAAGTGGGTCAGCATTACTTCTCTCCTAATCTGTCATTTGCGTAGTAGCTCTTAATTGCGCTTTAATCTTAACACTACAGCTAAAGTGGTGAGTGGAAGGTTGTGTGTGTGTGTGTGTGTGTGTGTGTGTGTGTGTGTGTGTGTGTGTGTGTGTGTGTGTGTGTGTGTGTGTGTGTGTGTGTGTGTGTGTGTGTGTGTGTGTGTGTGTGTGTGTGTGTGTGTGTGAAATTAAGTTTCTCAGTGTGTTAAAGTGACGCCAGCCGGGGAACAGGGCTGAGAAAAAGGCAGCAGCTAGTGGGAGAGAGAGATCAGGCCTGAGAGAGAGAGAGAGATCAGGCCTGAGAGAGAGAGGGAGATCAGGCCTGGGAGAAAGAGAGAGAGATCAGGCCTGAGAGAGAGAGAGAGATCAGGCCTGAGAGAGAGAGAGATCAGGCCTGAGAGAGAGAGAGATCAGGCCTGAGAGAGAGAGATCAGGCCTGAAAGAGAGAGAGAGAGAGAGAGGGGATCAGGCCTGAGAGAGAGAGAGATCAGGCCTGAAAGAGAGAGAGAGAGAGAGAGGGGATCAGGCCTGAGAGCGAGAGAGGATGCTGTCACCCACAGCACATGGCCTACAGCAGAGCCTGGACTTGCTAGTGCAGTACTGCCAGACCTGGGCCCTGGCAGTAAACCCCAAAAATACTAAAATAATGATTTCCCAGAGAAGATCCAGATCTCTGGGAATTAGACCAAAGTTCTCAATATGTCAAAATATATAGAGTACTGTACACACTACAATTACTTTGGCTTTAAATAAGCTCAACTGGACACCTTAATGAGGCAGTGAATGAACTGAGAGAGAAAGCACGCAGGGCATTCTACGCCATTAAAAAGCAAATTCATATTGAAATACCTATTAAAATTTGGCTAAAACTAATTGAATATGTCATTGAACCAATTGCACTTTATGGCAGCGAGGTCTGGGGTCCACTTGCAAAACAAGATTTCATCAAATGGGACAAACACCCCATTGAAACCCTGCATGCAGAGTTCTGTAAGATTCTGTTACATGTCCAGAGGAAAACTACAAACATCGCATGCAGGGCAGAATTAGGCCAATATCCACTAATAATAAAAACTCATAAAAGAGCAATTAAATTTTGGAAACATCTGAAATACAGTGACCCCCTCTCATATCATTACCAAGCCCTGCAATGCCAAGAGCTGAGCAAAGAAAAGAGTCCCCTCATCCAGCTGGTCCTGAGTTCATAAACCTGTTCTACTAACACCCTGAAGCCTCAGTCCCCTCATCCAGCTGGTCCTGGGGCTGAGTTCACAGACCTGTTCTACTAACACACTGAAGCCTCAGTCCCCTCATCCAGCTGGTCCTGGGGCTGAGTTCACAAACCTGTTCTATTAACACACTGAAGCCTCAGTCCCCTCATCCAGCTGGTCCTGGGGCTGAGTTCACAAACCTGTTCTACTAACACCCTGAAGCCTCAGTCCCCTCATCCAGCTGGTCCTGGGGCTGAGTTCACACACCTGTTCTACTAACACACTGAAGCCTCAGTCCCCTCATCCAGCTGGTCCTGGGGCTGAGTTTACTAACCTGTTCTACTATCACACTGAAGCCTCAGTCCCCTCATCCAGCTGGTCCTGGGGCTGAGTTCACTAACCTGTTCTACTAACACACTGAAGCCTCAGTCCCCTCATCCAGCTGGTCCTGGGGCTGAGTTCACAGACCTGTTCTACTAACACACTGAAGCCTCAGTCCCCTCATCCAGCTGGTCCTGGGGCTGAGTTCACTAACCTGTTCTACTAACACACTGAAGCCTCAGTCCCCTCATCCAGCTGGTCCTGGGGCTGAGTTCACTGACCTGTTCTACTAACACACTGAAGCCTCAGTCCCCTCATCCAGCTGGTCCTGGGGCTGAGTTCACAGACCTGTTCTACTAACACACTGAAGCCTCAGTCCCCTCATCCAGCTGGTCCTGGGGCTGAGTTCACAGACTTGTTCTATTAACACACTGAAGCCTCAGTCCCCTCATCCAGCTGGACCTGGGGCTGAGTTCACTAACCTGTTCTACTAACACACTGAAGCCTCAGTCCCCTCATCCAGCTGGTCCTGGGGCTGAGTTCACAGACCTGTTCTACTAACACACTGAATCCTCAGTCCCCTCATCCAGCTGGTCCTGGGGCTGAGTTCACAAACCTGTTCTACTAACACACTGAAGCCTCAGTCCCCTCATCCAGCTGGTCCTGGGGCTGAGTTCACAAACCTGTTCTACTAACACCCTGAAGCCTCAGTCCCCTCATCCAGCTGGTCCTGGGGCTGAGTTCACACACCTGTTCTACTAACACACTGAAGCCTCAGTCCCCCCATCCAGCTGGTCCTGGGGCTAAGTTCACTAACCTGTTCTACTATCACACTGAAGCCTCAGTCCCCTCATCCACCTGGTCCTGGGGCTGAGTTCACTAACCTGTTCTACTAACACACTGAAGCCTCAGTCCCCTCATCCAGCTGGTCCTGGGGCTGAGTTCACAGACCTGTTCTACTAACACACTGAAGCCTCAGTCCCCTCATCCAGCTGGTCCTGGGGCTGAGTTCACAGACCTGTTCTACTAACACACTGAAGCCTCAGTCCCCTCATCCAGCTGGTCCTGGGGCTGAGTTCACTAACCTGTTCTACTAACACACTGAAGCCTCAGTCCCCTCAACCAGGTGGTCCTGGGGCTGAGTTCACTAACCTGTTCTACTAACACACTGAAGCCTCAGTCCCCTCATCCAGCTGGTCCTGGGGCTGAGTTCACAGACCTGTTCTACTAACACACTGAAGCCTCAGTCCCCTCATCCAGCTGGTCCAGGGGCTGGGTTCACAGACCTGTTCTACGAACACACTGAAGCCTCAGTCCCCTCATCCAGCTGGACCTGGGGCTGAGTTCACTAACCTGTTCTACTAACACACTGAAGCCTCAGTCCCCTCATCCAGCTGGTCCTGGGGTTGAGTTCACAGACCTGTTCTACTAACACACTGAATCCTCAGTCCCCTCATCCAGCTGGTCCTGGGGCTGAGTTCACAAACCTGTTCTACTAACACACTGAAGCCTCAGTCCCCTCATCCAGCTGGTCCTGGGGTTGAGTTCACAGACCTGTTCTACTAACACCCTGAAGCCTCAGTCCCCTCATCCAGCTGGTCCTGGGGCTGAGTTCACAAACCTGTTCTACTAACACACTGAAGCCTCAGTCCCCTCATCCAGCTGGTCCTGGGGCTGAGTTCACACACCTGTTCTACTAACACACTGAAGCCTCAGTCCCCTCATCCATTTGGTCCTGGGGCTGAGTTCACTAACCTGTTCTACATCACACTGAAGCCTCAGTCCCCTCATCCAGCTGGTCCTGGGGCTGAGTTCACTAACCTGTTCTACTAACACACTGACGCCTCAGTCCCCTCATCCAGCTGGTCCTGGGGCTGAGTTCACAGACCTGTTCTACTAACACACTGAAGCCTCAGTCCCCTCATCCAGCTGGTCCTGGGGCTGAGTTCACTAACCTGTTCTACTAACACACTGAAGCCTCAGTCCCCTCATCCAGCTGGTCCTGGGGCTGAGTTCACTAACCTGTTCTACTAACACACTGAAGCCTCAGTCCCCTCGTCCAGCTGGTCCTGGGGCTGAGTTCACAGACCTGTTCTACTAACACACTGAAGCCTCAGTCCCCTCATCCAGCTGGTCCTGAGTTCATAAACCTGTTCTACTAACACACTGAAGCCTCAGTCCCCTCATCCAGCTGGTCCTGGGGCTGAGTTCACTAACCTGTTCTACTAACACACTGAAGCCTCAGTCCCCTCATCCAGCTGGTCCTGGGGCTGAGTTCACAGACCTGTTCTACTAACACACTGAAGCCTCAGTCCCCTCATCCAGCTGGTCCTGGGGCTGAGTTCACTAACCTGTTCTACTAACACACTGAAGCCTCAGTCCCCTCATCCAGCTGGTCCTGGGGCTGAGTTCACTAACCTGTTCTACTAACACACTGAAGCCTCAGTCCCCTCATCCAGCTGGTCCTGGGGCTGAGTTCACAGACCTGTTCTACTAACACACTGAAGCCTCAGTCCCCTCATCCAGCTGGTCCTGGGGCTGAGTTCACAGACCTGTTCTACTAACACACTGAAGCATCAGTCCCCTCATCCAGCTGGACCTGGGGCTGAGTTCACTAACCTGTTCTACTAACACACTGAAGCCTCAGTCCCCTCATCCAGCTGGTCCTGGGGCTGAGTTCACAGACCTGTTCTACTAACACACTGAATCCTCAGTCCCCTCATCCAGCTGGTCCTGGGGCTGAGTTCACAAACCTGTTCTACTAACACAATGAAGCCTCAGTCCCCTCATCCAGCTGGTCCTGGGGCTGAGTTCACTAACCTGTTCTACTATCACACTGAAGCCTCAGTCCCCTCATCCAGCTGGTCCTGGGGCTGAGTTCACTAACCTGTTCTACTAACACACTGAAGCCTCAGTCCCCTCATCCAGCTGGTCCTGGGGCTGAGTTCACAGACCTGTTCTACTAACACACTGAAGCCTCAGTCCCCTCATCCAGCTGGTCCTGGGGCTGAGTTCACTAACCTGTTCTACTAACACACTGAAGCCTCAGTCCCCTCATCCAGCTGGTCCTGGGGCTGAGTTCACTAACCTGTTCTACTAACACACTGAAGCCTCAGTCCCCTCGTCCAGCTGGTCCTGAGTTCATAAACCTGTTCTCCTAACACACTGAAGCCTCAGTCCCCTCATCCAGCTGGTCCTGGGGCTGAGTTCACAGACCTGTTCTACTAACACACTGAAGCCTCAGTCCCCTCATCCAGCTGGTCCTGAGTTCATAGACCTGTTCTACTAACACACTGAAGCCTCATTCCCCTCATCCAGCTGGTTCTGGGGCTGAGTTCACTAACCTGTTCTACTAACACACTGAAGCCTCAGTCCCCTCATCCAGCTGGTCCTGGGGCTGAGTTCACAGACCTGTTCTACTAACACACTGAAGCCTCAGTCCCCTCATCCAACTGGTCCTGGGGCTGAGTTCACTAACCTGTTCTACTAACACACTGAAGCCTCAGTCCCCTCATCCACCTGGTCCTGGGGCTGAGTTCACTAACCTGTTCTACTAACACACTGAAACCTCAGTCCCCTCATCCAGCTGGTCCTGGGGCTGAGTTCACAGACCTGTTCTACTAACACACTGAAGCCTCAGTCCCCTCATCCAGCTGGTCCTGGGGCTGAGTTCACTAACCTGTTCTACTAACACACTGAAGCCTCAGTCCCCTCATCCAGCTGGTCCTGGGGCTGAGTTCACAGACCTGTTCTACTAACACACTGAAGCCTCAGTCCCCTCATCCAGCTGGTCCTGGGGCTGAGTTCACTAACCTGTTCTACTAACACACTGAAACCTCAGTCCCCTCATCCAGCTGGTCCTGGGGCTGAGTTCACAGACCTGTTCTACTAACACACTGAAGCCTCAGTCCCCTCATCCAGCTGGTCCAGGGGCTGGGTTCACAGACCTGTTCTACTAACACACTGAAGCCTCAGTCCCCTCATCCAGCTGGACCTGGGGCTGAGTTCACTAACCTGTTCTACTAACACACTGAAGCCTCAGTCCCCTCATCCAGCTGGTCCTGGGGTTGAGTTCACAGACCTGTTCTACTAACACACTGAATCCTCAGTCCCCTCATCCAGCTGGTCCTGGGGCTGAGTTCACAAACCTGTTCTACTAACACCCTGAAGCCTCAGTCCCCTCATCCAGCTGGTCCTGGGGCTGAGTTCACAAACCTGTTCTACTAACACACTGAAGCCTCAGTCCCCTCATCCAGCTGGTCCTGGGGCTGAGTTCACACACCTGTTCTACTAACACACTGAAGCCTCAGTCCCCTCATCCATTTGGTCCTGGGGCTGAGTTCACTAACCTGTTCTACTATCACACTGAAGCCTCAGTCCCCTCATCCAGCTGGTCCTGGGGCTGAGTTCACTAACCTGTTCTACTAACACACTGACGCCTCAGTCCCCTCATCCAGCTGGTCCTGGGGCTGAGTTCACAGACCTGTTCTACTAACACACTGAAGCCTCAGTCCCCTCATCCAGCTGGTCCTGAGTTCATAAACCTGTTCTACTAACACACTGAAGCCTCAGTCCCCTCATCCAGCTGGTCCTGGGGCTGAGTTCACGAACCTGTTCTACTAACACACTGAAGCCTCAGTCCCCTCATCCAGCTGGTCCTGGGGCTGAGTTCACAGACCTGTTCTACTAACACACTGAAGCCTCAGTCCCCTCATCCAGCTGGTCCTGGGGCTGAGTTCACTAACCTGTTCTACTAACACACTGAAGCCTCAGTCCCCTCATCCAGCTGGTCCTGGGGCTGAGTTCACTAACCTGTTCTACTAACACACTGAAGCCTCAGTCCCCTCATCCAGCTGGTCCTGGGGCTGAGTTCACAGACCTGTTCTACTAACACACTGAAGCCTCAGTCCCCTCATCCAGCTGGTCCTGGGGCTGAGTTCACAGACCTGTTCTACTAACACACTGAAGCATCAGTCCCCTCATCCAGCTGGACCTGGGGCTGAGTTCACTAACCTGTTCTACTAACACACTGAAGCCTCAGTCCCCTCATCCAGCTGGTCCTGGGGCTGAGTTCACAGACCTGTTCTACTAACACACTGAATCCTCAGTCCCCTCATCCAGCTGGTCCTGGGGCTGAGTTCACAAACCTGTTCTACTAACACAATGAAGCCTCAGTCCCCTCATCCAGCTGGTCCTGGGGCTGAGTTCACTAACCTGTTCTACTATCACACTGAAGCCTCAGTCCCCTCATCCAGCTGGTCCTGGGGCTGAGTTCACTAACCTGTTCTACTAACACACTGAAGCCTCAGTCCCCTCATCCAGCTGGTCCTGGGGCTGAGTTCACAGACCTGTTCTACTAACACACTGAAGCCTCAGTCCCCTCATCCAGCTGGTCCTGGGGCTGAGTTCACTAACCTGTTCTACTAACACACTGAAGCCTCAGTCCCCTCATCCAGCTGGTCCTGGGGCTGAGTTCACTAACCTGTTCTACTAACACACTGAAGCCTCAGTCCCCTCGTCCAGCTGGTCCTGAGTTCATAAACCTGTTCTACTAACACACTGAAGCCTCAGTCCCCTCATCCAGCTGGTCCTGGGGCTGAGTTCACAGACCTGTTCTACTAACACACTGAAGCCTCAGTCCCCTCATCCAGCTGGTCCTGAGTTCATAGACCTGTTCTACTAACACACTGAAGCCTCATTCCCCTCATCCAGCTGGTTCTGGGGCTGAGTTCACTAACCTGTTCTACTAACACACTGAAGCCTCAGTCCCCTCATCCAGCTGGTCCTGGGGCTGAGTTCACAGACCTGTTCTACTAACACACTGAAGCCTCAGTCCCCTCATCCAACTGGTCCTGGGGCTGAGTTCACTAACCTGTTCTACTAACACACTGAAGCCTCAGTCCCCTCATCCAGCTGGTCCTGGGGCTGAGTTCACTAACCTGTTCTACTAACACACTGAAACCTCAGTCCCCTCATCCAGCTGGTCCTGGGGCTGAGTTCACAGACCTGTTCTACTAACACACTGAAGCCTCAGTCCCCTCATCCAGCTGGTCCTGGGGCTGAGTTCACTAACCTGTTCTACTAACACACTGAAGCCTCAGTCCCCTCATCCAGCTGGTCCTGGGGCTGAGTTCACAGACCTGTTCTACTAACACACTGAAGCCTCAGTCCCCTCATCCAGCTGGTCCTGGGGCTGAGTTCACTAACCTGTTCTACTAACACACTGAAACCTCAGTCCCCTCATCCAGCTGGTCCTGGGGCTGAGTTCACTAACCTGTTCTACTAACACACTGAAGCCTCAGTCCCCTCATCCAGCTGGTCCTGGGGCTGAGTTCACTAACCTGTTCTACTAACACACTGAAGCCTCAGTCCCCTCATCCAGCTGGTCCTGGGGCTGAGTTCACAGACCTGTTCTACTAACACACTGAAGCCTCAGTCCCCTCGTCCAGCTGGTCCTGAGTTCATAAACCTGTTCTACTAACACACTGAAGCCTCAGTCCCCTCATCCAGCTGGTCCTGGGGCTGAGTTCACAGACCTGTTCTACTAACACACTGAAGCCTCAGTCCCCTCATCCAGCTGGTCCTGAGTTCATAGACCTGTTCTACTAACACACTGAAGCCTCAGTCCCCTCATCCAGCTGGTCCTGGGGCTGAGTTCACTAACCTGTTCTACTAACACACTGAAGCCTCAGTCCCCTCATCCAGCTGGTCCTGGGGCTGAGTTCACAGACCTGTTCTACTAACACACTGAAGCCTCAGTCCCCTCATCCAGCTGGTCCTGGGGCTGAGTTCACTAACCTGTTCTACTAACACACTGAAGCCTCAGTCCCCTCATCCAGCTGGTCCTGGGGCTGAGTTCACTAACCTGTTCTACTAACACACTGAAACCTCAGTCCCCTCATCCAGCTGGTCCTGGGGCTGAGTTCACAGACCTGTTCTACTAACACACTGAAGCCTCAGTCCCCTCATCCAGCTGGTCCTGGGGCTGAGTTCACAGACCTGTTCTACTAACACACTGAAGCCTCAGTCCCCTCATCCAGCTGGTCCTGGGGCTGAGTTCACAGACCTGTTCTACTAACACACTGAAGCCTCAGTCCCCTCATCCAGCTGGTCCTGGGGCTGAGTTCACTAACCTGTTCTACTAACACACTGAAGCCTCAGTCCCCTCATCCAGCTGGTCCTGGGGCTGAGTTCACTAACCTGTTCTACTAACACACTGAAACCTCAGTCCCCTCATCCAGCTGGTCCTGGGGCTGAGTTCACAGACCTGTTCTACTAACACACTGAAGCCTCAGTCCCCTCATCCAGCTGGTCCTGGGGCTGAGTTCACTAACCTGTTCTACTAACACACTGAAGCCTCAGTCCCCTCATCCAGCTGGTCCTGGGGCTGAGTTCACAGACCTGTTCTACTAACACACTGAAGCCTCAGTCCCCTCATCCAGCTGGTCCTGGGGCTGAGCTCACTAACCTGTTCTACTAACACTCTGAAGCCTCAGGACCAGAACATCCAATCAATCAGAATAAACCAAATTACAACACAGTCAAAACAAAACTATATTGCTTATTGGGAAACACAAGCAAAAACACAAAGCAAAATGCAGTGCTATCTGTCCCTAAGTGCTATCTGGCCCAACAGTACACCGAATGCTTGACAGTGAACAAAAGTATTTAATATATTGTGTTTAACAATAAAAAATAAAAAAGGCTATTAAATAAATATTGTTGTTTAATGTGTGTCTCTCAGTTTTATGTCATTGGAGGATAACTGACTTGAAAGACACTGATTACAAAGAAATACAGGAAGCTTACAGGAAGTGTCTTCAGTGGGGAGGGGGTCTATATTAAAGAACCTTATGAGCTAATCACACCCTTTTGGTATGTCAAGTTGGAGTGTTCCATTTGGTGTGTCTGAATACAAAGGGTCACTTGGTGTTTTAAATTCAGGGAAATTCTAATTATATCACTTCAGTCATTTATTTTTTGATCGCTTGAGGGCCTTAGATTTGAGCATTAGTGGCATACCTTTTTTTGAAAATCCTCCAATTTCTCATTGGTGTTATCATTTACATTGTAGCTATTTAACAGAAGCTGTTATCCAGAGTGACTTACAGTACATACATTTAAATATTATTTTTGCACTTGTCCCCCCCCCCGTGGGAATCGAACCCACAACCCTGAGCATTGCAAGCTCTGTCATTGTCATGCTCTACCCACTTTAGCCACACGGGACCACCGGTGGCACTATGTTGTTATAACGGTAAACATTATTTAAAGTCATTAATCATATTAGTTCCTTTACAATGTACCCAAATAAAAAATTTCCATCCAAAGTGCCCAAATGCCACCGTAATTCAAGAACGGCCCTCACGCTAGGTTTAGGACCTCGTATTGTATCTTTCAGAGACCCCCAAATCATGTATAAAACAGTCTTAAAACGATCTACGTTGGTTTAGACACAAGCATCATGAAACTTCGAACACAAATGCATTTGATTTTGTGAATCTGTTTTTTTTTTTCGGGGGGACGGGACCCTAACTTAACAGTTTTATATATTGTGGTTTCTTCCTTCCATGAAATTATGACATCTTCCTAAATATCTGGTCACATGATTCATTATGTGTCGTAGGTTTCGTCGAGAAAAGCTCAACTTACCACACTCTCCATTTTCCTCATTATTGATATACTCCTGTAATGTACGGAAAAACACACTGCAAAAGACCACAGTTGGATCTGCTCTACATGAAACTACTATAATTAAAAGTAAGACGAAACATTGCTGGTAAACAAATATACTACATACTGCCCTCTCAGACGAGCTGTAAACATAAACTTCAAAGTCATGAGT
The DNA here is from genome assembly GCF_045679555.1 of Salvelinus alpinus. Lineage (NCBI taxonomy): Eukaryota > Metazoa > Chordata > Actinopteri > Salmoniformes > Salmonidae > Salvelinus > Salvelinus alpinus. The sequence goes on from NC_092090.1 coordinate 101,192,191, forward strand.
GATTCATTCACCTGCGTCCCAGTACTCCACCACGGTGGCAATGAGAGAAAAGAAGACTAGAATGTCAGTCTATTGGAACTCATTTACTAATTGTCTGGCCCTGTTCCGGCCCTGTTCTGGCCCTGTTCCGGCCCACTGTCGAGCCAGGGGTTTAAATCATGATGGTGCCCCAAGCCTGACTTGCTGCTGCACTGCAGTGGTGTGTGTGTGTGTGTGTGTGTGTGTGTGTGTGTGTGTGTGTGTGTGTGTGTGTGTGTGTGTGTGTGTGTGTGTGTGTGTGTGTGTGTGTGTGTGTGTGTGTGTGTGTGTGTGTGTGTGTGTGTGTAGGTGGGTAGGTGGGTGGAGAGTGTTAGTGAGGCGCTTGGCATCGTCGTCATGGAGATATATCAGACCCACATAAAAAGACTCCCTGCACTTTTAATATCAGGGCTTTACTGCAATATTAAACAACCTGCAGAGAGAGAGACAGAGAGGGTAGAGGGAGGAGGTAGAGAGAGAGAGTGAGATAGAGAGGGGATAGAGACAGACAGAGAAGAGAGAGAGAGAGAGAGATAGGGACAGGGGGGAAAGACTAAAAAATAAAGCTGCTTTATGGGCCTGATAGAGCGTGTTCCTATCAGGGGCCATGCTGCATTAATCTAGTAGTCGCTCGTATTCTCTGTGTTACCATGAACCCTGCAGCTGTGAACCCATGAGGAGGCAGTGTCTTCTACATGGAACCAGTCATGAAGCAGCCTTGGTAAAATATCAGAAAACACTGTGATCTCAATGAAGGCTCGGCTGGGATGGACAGACTGATTGGGAGGTCGGTGTGTGCGTGTTGTCATGACGTGGCCCTCTTTGGGTATAGCGAGTACCATCCCCCTCTCTCTCACCACCTCTCTCCCTCTCCTACACCAAGGTTCTGTTATCTCAGGTCGTAAATTCCTGGAGGAGACTCTCTCTCCCCGGCCATGCAGTATAGAGAGAGAGAGTTTCACAGTAGGACAAAGGAACTTATTCTACATCACAGAACTTGAGAACTGAACAATATTCATGTTTTGGAGAATGTGTAAACGGTTGGTGGAGAATCCAGCTACGACCCGGTCCGTTTTGTTTCATGTTTGTAATCTCATGAAAGACACAACAGCCACATTACCATAACTCTGTTTATACAGAAGCTTCCATTATGAGGTTTGCATCTAATTATTGTGTAAAATGAATGAGTAAAGATGAAACTATTTGTGAAATTATTATTCCCTTTAAAGTTTAAGTAAGTCATTGGCCTGCCCCCATGAGCACAGACATTGATCTGGCGTCATGGGACAGCCCTTTTCTACTGTTCCGAGAGAGGAAAAAAAACACCTGAAGAAATCCTCTTTAGACCATGCATACCTCGGTCAGCTGAGGGAGCGAAGGTTGAGTAGAGGCCACAAACACCTCAGTATAAGGTTGTAATGGATGTTAAAACTCTGAGACTATCGATCCCGACAGAATAAGAGCAAATCTTACATACTAATTACTAGTCTGCAGCTAGAAATGATGTTAACCAGAGATGCGAGGACTGACAACCGCCGAAACATCTATTCTATAAGAACATTTCTGAATGGGACCCTGAAGTATCCATTCTAACCACTAAAGACTTCTTGGAAGCAGATGGAGAGACGAGCGGATGAACTTTCCAACAGAAAGACGGACGATTCCAACAGAGATCTCTGACGACACACTGAGCGTAAATATATATTGATTGCAATGATTCCCGAATGAGTGAGCGTTCACGTGCAAAGGATTAGCGTTTCAATGAATAATGATCAACTGTGTAGTGACTCTTTTGTCTTTCGCGCCCTTCTCAGTCCCCACCCACTTCCCTCTGTCCACCAAGCCGTCCTATTGGCTTAGCCCACTAGGGAACCTCCCCTATCATTGTTAGTAACCATCTCTACTGTTTGTTTGTTTATGCATTTCTGTGATTATTTAGTTAGTTAGTAAATAAATGATTAAGACAATTGGTGTATGGATGATTCATAGTGAAGGCTGGGTTCGTGCAGATAACCAACAATTTACCATGTTCGGAATGAGACTAACGTGAGGTAAATAATAATTAATTAATTAGAAGACTAATTGATCAGATATTAAAATATCTGAAAAGTTATATTAGGAAAATTATAACTTTGTAATCTGAAGAATTTCCTTGGTGCCCCGACTTCCTAGTTAATTACATTTACATGATTAGTTTAATCAGGTAATAATAATTACAGAGAATTGATTTGATAAAATAACAGTCTTCAGTGTAATGATGCCAAAGACACGACAGTGTGGAGGTGATTAGAG
>NC_092090.1:101197000-101228345 GCF_045679555.1 Salvelinus alpinus
ATGATAATCTGTAAAGCCCCCGAACCCAGCAGGCGGCAGCACAGTTTATAAACCCATCTCTAACCCAACCTATCCCACTCCTCTACCGGGATTAGATTAGCAACTCTGCCCTGTATGGAAGGCTGTGTGTGTGTGTGTGTGTGTGTGTGTGTGTGTGTGTGTGTGTGTGTGTGTGTGTGTGTGTGTGTGTGTGTGTGTGTGTGTGTGTGTGTGTGTGTGTGTGTGTGTGTGTGTGTGTGTGTGTGTGTGTGTGTGTGTGTGTGTGGCAGGGGAGGGAACGCGTAGAGGTCAGATGAAACAGCGTACGGCTCTTGTGTGAAAGGGGGGGGGGGGGGGTTGCTTGGCCTTAAGTGTCTCTTTTAATTGGTCCGCCCTCCGCAGCACATAGAAAGGGTGGCCTTGGTCGATGAAAAGTGCCTAGACCGGCTAGCCAGCGCAGTCCAGCCCCTCCTTGGTTGGTCCCACCCTCTCGCTCTCTGCTCTTCCAGTCCCGTTCATTCAGTAGTGAAGAGACTGGCAGGTGATAGGAGAGCTCGCGCAGGGCTATTCAGCCGCACTGAACCCAACGCCCGCCGTCGTTTCAGCTGGCGCACGCTTCTCTGTCACACACACACACACACCATCATTCTGTACCATGTATTTTTTCCAGAAGGTGTGAGGGACACGAGGAAGACAGAGACTTGTGAGGGATGAAGAGGAGATTATCCAGGACGACAAATAAGTTAGAGGGATTTTCTACGGTGGATGACAGACAGCCGAGCTCGCCTGGCAGTGCCGGTGTGTGCGTATGTGCGTGGCTCCTGTCGCTGTTTGAAGTAGTGAAGGACGACCAGCAGCGTTGCGTGTGTTTGCCTGGTTTCCGTCAGTGTGTGTGGTTCCTGTCGGTGTGCGTATTTGTGTGTTGTTGTCCAGTGCTGGACCAGGGAGAACCACCCTCCTCTCTCAGCTCTTACATGGCAAAGTTTCTGGCTGAGCTGCTGGGATGTACTCTTCCAGACAAGGGCACTTCACCAGGGATGTTCCAGGTAAGACGAAGAAGTCATTTAATAATTAATAACGGGTAGCTCTCTACCTTTCACTCATTGTGTTTTATTGTCCATAAGTGTGTGTGTGTGTGTGTGTGTCTTTGTGTAGGCAGAGAGAGGATTTCTTCTGAGGTTAGGTAGACATCCAGACAGACAGACAGACATCACTGTGTTTGCTATGGCAACAGGAGCTGTTGCTTTGTTCATGATTTTGATTGACAGTTGCTATGCTGTCTGTATTGATTCTAACAGAGTGGCTCATAATCTGTTTCCCAAATAGGACCCTATTCCCTTTACAGGGCACTACTTTTGACTAGGGCCCATAGGGATCTGGTCAGAAGTAGTACAATATAGGGTGTCATTCAGTGATGGGGGGGGGGAAATTGATAGTTACATATCGCAATATTATGTTTGTACAATATTATATAGACTTTTAATAGTAATAATAATAATAATATAATAATAATATTGTAACTATATATATATATACTATATATACATGACCAATCAAAAGTTTGAGAACACCTACACATTCCAGGGTTTTTCTTTATTTTTACTATTTTCTACATTGTAGAATAATAGTGAAGACATCAACACTATTAAATAACACATATGTAGTCATGTAGTAACCAAAAAAGTGTTTCTGATGTGGAGTCTTAACGGTATAGTTACTGTACTGTACTGTAGTGTCTGATGTGGAGTCTTAACGGTATAGTTACTGTACTGTACTGTAGTGTCTGATGTGGAGTCTTAACGGTATAGTTACTGTACTGTACTGTAGTGTCTGATGTGGAGTCTTAACGGTATAGTTACTGTACTGTACTGTAGTTTCTGATGTGGAGTCTTAACGGTATAGTTACTGTACTGTGCTGTAGTTTCTGATGTGGAGTCTTAACGGTATAGTTACTGTACTGTAGTTTCTGATGTGGAGTCTTAACGGTATAGTTACTGTACTGTAGTTTCTGATGTGGAGTCTTAACGGTATAGTTACTGTACTGTAGTCTCTGATGTGGAGTCTTAACGGTATAGTTACTGTACTGTAGTGTCTGATGTGGAGTCTTAACGGTATAGTTACTGTACTGTAGTGTAGATTCTGATGTGGAGTCTTAACGGTATAGTTACTGTACTGTAGTGTCTAATGTGGAGTCTTAACGGTATAGTTACTGTACTGTACTGTAGTTTCTGATGTGGAGTCTTAACGGTATAGTTACTGTACTGTACTGTAGTTTCTGATGTAAAGTCTTAACGGTATAGTTACTGTACTGTAGTCTCTGATGTGGAGTCTTAACGGTATAGTTACTGTACTGTACTGTAGTTTCTGATGTGGAGTCTTAACGGTATAGTTACTGTACTGTAGTTTCTGATGTGGAGTCTTAACGGTATAGTTACTGTACTGTAGTTTCTGATGTGGAGTCTTAACGGTATAGTTACTGTACTGTAGTTCCTGATGTGGAGTCTTAACGGTATAGTTACTGTACTGTAGTTTCTGATGTGGAGTCTTAACGGTATAGTTACTGTACTGTGCTGTAGTTTCTGATGTGGAGTCTTAACGGTATAGTTACTGTACTGTAGTTTCTGATATGGAGTCTTAACGGTATAGTTACTGTACTGTAGTTTCTGATGTGGAGTCTTAACGGTATAGTTACTGTACTGTAGTTTCTGATGTGGAGTCTTAACGGTATAGTTACTGTACTGTAGTTTCTGATGTGGAGTCTTAACGGTATAGTTACTGTACTGTACTGTAGTGTCTGATGTGGAGTCTTAACGGTATAGTTACTGTACTGTAGTTTCTGATGTGGAGTCTTAACGGTATAGTTACTGTACTGTACTGTAGTTTCTGATGTGGAGTCTTAACGGTATAGTTACTGTACTGTAGTGTCTAATGTGGAGTCTTAACGGTATAGTTACTGTACTGTAGTTTCTGATGTGGAGTCTTAACGGTATAGTTACTGTACTGTAGTGTCTGATGTGGAGTCTTAACGGTATAGTTACTCTACTGTAGTCTCTGATGTGGAGTCTTAACGGTATAGGTACTGTACTGTACTGTAGTTTCTGATGTGGAGTCTTAACGGTATAGTTACTGTACTGTAGTTTCTGATGTGGAGTCTTAACGGTATAGTTACTGTACTGTAGTTCCTGATGTGGAGTCTTAACGGTATAGTTACTGTACTGTAGTTTCTGATGTGGAGTCTTAACGGTATAGTTACTGTACTGTGCTGTAGTTTCTGATGTGGAGTCTTAACGGTATAGTTACTGTACTGTAGTTTCTGATGTGGAGTCTTAACGGTATAGTTACTGTACTGTAGTTTCTGATGTGGAGTCTTAACAGTATAGTTACTGTACTGTACTGTAGTTTCTGATGTGGAGTCTTAACGGTATAGTTTCTGTGCTGACGAGTACACACAACTCAATACGATCTGTTTTCTACTGCTCTTTCTGCCCTCTACTATGATTATATGTTGTCGAATCAACATTTGCCTAACATTGGGGTTCCAGTACCTGGTTAGACGCGTGTTTGACCTCGTTGCAGCAGCGGGAGTGTTTGAGGGCATCAGCGGGGACAAACGGGAAATGGCTGACACGTGTGATTTGGGTCAGTGTGTCACACACACACACACACACTCACACACACACACACACACACACGCACATACACATACACACACACACACACACACATATACACATACACACACACATACACACACATACACACAGACACACACACACACAGACACACACACACACACATACACACACAGCACCTGTGCAGAGATGGAAAAAACCCAGTGTGCTCAATTTCCGCTCCACAGGTTGTTGGACCTCACACAGCCCACTGGGCAAGAACTGGTTGCATCAATGTAAAGGGCATTTCATATTTATTTTTCACCCAACCTTTAACCTAAATCCAATGACATGGTAACATTTGTTTTTGACTCAACCAAATGTACATCAAAAGTAAATGTTGAACTGACGGCCCTTTGGGAGAGCACCCGTCTCTCTCTCTCTCTCTCTCTCTCTCTCTCTCTCTCTCTCTCTCTCTCTCTCTCTCTCTCTCTCTCTCTCTCTCTCTCTCTCTCTGTCTGTCTGTCTGTCTGTCTGTCTGTCTGTCTGTCTGTCTGTCTGTCTGTCTGTCTGTCTGTCTGTCTGTCTGTCTGTCTGTCTGTCTGTCTGTCTGTCTGTCTGTCTGTCTGTCTGTCTGTCTGTCTGTCTGTCTGTCTGTCTGTCTGTCTGTCTGTCTCTCTCTCTCTCTCTCTCTCTCTCTCTCTCTCTCTCTCTCTCTCTCTCTCTCTCTCTCTTCACATCTCTTTACTTCGGTCTCTATATCTGTCAAATATCTAATTCAAATTGATTTATTTGCATGACGTAACAAAGCCTACTTTGGAAATTAATTACCTAATTTACAATATTTAATAATATTATTATTATTCATAATAATACATCAAGATTGTCAACGGGACAATCAGTAACAACAATAATCAAGGGTAAAAATAAACATACAATGGACAATAACAATGGCATTGAGGACAGGTTGGTTGGTCTGTCAGACACTGTCCCTCATCTTATGGCAGGCAGCAATGTAGTGCGCTGCCAACCCACAGCTCTCTGCGTCCTCCCCCAACAGGACGGGTAGCCTATCCTCATCAGAGAGGTCTTTGAAACCTTGAATAAGGGTTTCAAATTTGGGGAAATGACACTCTAATTGTTTTATGTTTTTTACATTTTGTCAGGAAATGCAGCTCCGTCTCAGGTTCTGCTGTGGTGCAGTGGTTGCACAGCCTTTCCTCTACAGGGAGCCAGGTTTTCCTGTGTCTACCCTTCTCAATGCCAAGGCTGTGCTCACTGAGCCTGTACTTTGTCAAGGTTTTGATATGTGACCATGGTCAAATAGTTAGCCATGGTGTACTGTACTGTCGATTTAGGGCCAGATAGCACTGCATGTTGCTTTGTGTTTGTGCTTGTGTTTCCCAATAGGTGATGTAGTTTTGTTTTGACTGTGTTGTAATTTGGTCTATTCTGATTGATTGGATGTTCTGGTCCTGAGGCCTCAGTGTGTTAGTAGAACAGGTTTGTGATCTCAGCCCCAGGACCAGCTGGATGAGGGGACTGAGGCTTCAGTGTGTTAGTAGAACAGGTTAGTGAACTCAGCCCCAGGACCAGCTGGATAAAGGGACTATTTTCTTTGCTCAAATCAAATCAAACGGTATTTGTCACATGCGCCGATACAACATGTCATGCCCTGACCTTAGAGAGCCCTTGGTGTTGTAGGTCAGGGCTTGACTAGGGGTTGTTCTAGGTTATGTATTTCTATGTTGGTGCTCTTGGCACGGTTCCCAATTAGAGGCAGCTGATGTTCGTTGTCTCTAATTGGGGATCATACTTCAGGTGTCCCTGTTCCCACCTGCATTGTGGGATATTGTTTTGTGTATTATGCGTGTAGCACCGCTACTTTCACGGTTCGTTGTTGTTTCGTTGTTTTGTAGAAGTTTCACCTGAATAAAAGATGTGGAACTCTAATCCCGCTGCGCCTTGGTCATTCCATTTTCACGAGCGTGACAGAATATCCCACCAAACAAGGACCAAGCAGCGTGCAACGGAGGGAAAAGTGAGTTGGACCCGGGAAGAGATCATGTGGAGGATGCGAGACCCTTCCTTGGCGGGAGTCAGGAAATCAGGAAGGACGACGCCGCGGCCACAGAAACCCCAAGATGTTATTTTGCAGGGAGGGGTGGTCGGCTGAGCAGCGGAGAGGGCCAGAGAGGGAGGGGTGGAGAGGTGCAGGGAGGGGTGCAGGGAGGGGTGGTCGGCTGAGCAGCGGAGAGGGCCAGAGCCCGAATGGGAGTCCATGGAGGAGTGCAACGAGGGATACCGGAGAGAAGACGAGGAGTGGACTACAGCGCAGGCCTGCTGAAGAGCGCCTGGTCCGTCCATTTTCACGAGCGTGACACAACAAGTCTAGACCTTACAGTGAAACGCTGACATAACAAGCCCTTAACCAACAGTGCAGTTCAAGAAGAGTTGAGAAAATATTTACCAAATAAACTGAAATGAAAAAGAATCAAAAGAAACACAATAAAATAACAGTAATGAGGCTATATACAGGTGGTACCAGTACCATGTCAATGTACAGGTTAGTCGAGGTAATTGGCATTGCAGGGCTTGGTAATGATATGAGAGGGGGTCACTGTATTTTAGATGTTTCCAAAACTGAATTGCTCTTTTTTGAGTTTTTATTATTAGTGGATATTGGCCTAATTCTGCCCTGCATGCATTGTTTGTAGTTTTCCTCTGGACATGTAGGAATTCAGAATTCCAGAATTCGGCATGCAGGGTTTCAATGGGGTGTTTGTCCCATTGGGTGAAATATTTCCCTGTCTCGCTCTCTTCCCATCTCTCTCTCTCTCTCTCTCTCTCTGTTTCTCTCTCTCTCGTTGGAGTGCATGCTGGGAGTGAGTTGTCAAGCAGGAGTGTTTGTGAGAGCGAATGGAATTTCTTTTCACTCTATTGGGTTTTGGTATGTAGATATATATATATTCATTAGTTTAGTTGTTTTAAGGGTATATTGTTTAACTATCATTAAGCACGTATAAGGGTGGTGGGATCGTTGAGGTTGTTTGTTTGTTTTTTCGCGAGGGCACAACCAGCGGGTGGGGCTGGTTGAAATGGCCACTCTAGGAAGTGTAGAGTTTGAAAAACTTAGCCAGAGGCATGGGGTAAAGATTCCACCCGCGGCAGGGTGTTCAGTAGAAGAATGTAGCCTGGCTGTGGGTGCTATCATTGGGTATGATAGCATCAAATCAGCCTCAAGGATGAATAGCGCTGTAGTGATCTTTTTAGATTCTATTGAAAAGGTGAATAAAATAGTCGAGACGGGTGTTGTGTTGCGGGAGGCACAGACGCAAGTATTTCCGCTTACGAATCCGGCGAAAAAAGTGATACTGTCTAACGTGCCACCTTTTGTTAGAGATGAAATATTGGAGCGAGAGTTATCTCGTCATGGTCAAATCGTATCTACAATAAAGAAAGTTCTTTTTGGATGCAAATCTCCGTTGCTGAAACATGTCGTGTCTCATAGGAGACAAGTGCATATGATTTTAAAAAAGGACTTAGATGAACTGAATTTAGCGTTCAGTTTTAAGATTGATGGATTTGATTATGTATTTTATGCTTCGACGGAATCAATGAAATGCTTTGGTTGTGGAAAAGAGGGGCATTTGGTGCGCAGTTGTCCCGAGAATGAGCGCGCTGAGACCGGTAGTGGTTATAGTGCTAGTGCAAATAACGCACCACCGCGAAGAGATGAACATGCTAAGGGTGCAGGGGAAGGGAGAAGGTGGGCAGATGTGGTTGGAAAAGTAGGAGAAGAAGGCATTGTGGATAAGGTGGAAATCGTGGTAGATCAGAAAAAAGAGGGAGGGGAAACAGGTGGTGAGATTGCGACTGCCGTCGCTGAGGTGGTGCTGGAAAATGAAATTGGAGGGCAAGAGGAGATTGAAATAACGGAAAAAGAAGCAGATGTTTTCAAAATACCTAGGAGTAAAAGGAAGAACGTAAGGGGGGGTGAAGGGTCTAGTTCTAAGAGAAAGGTAGAGAGTGATAAATCAGTTGAAGATGAACAAGTGGTAGAGATGGTGGAGTTTTCTTCTGGGGAGGATAGCGAGAGTGAGTCTTCTGACGCGTCACAACAATGTAGCGAGACAAATGGGATAGAAGGGAGATATGGAATTGAGAAGATACGTCAATTATTGAAATTGACAAAAGGGAAGAAATATATGCAGGATTACAATGTAACTGATTTTTTCCCTGAAAGTGAATTGTTTATTGAATCAGCAAAGTTTCTGATGTCAAAAATTACAGGAGGAGGGTTGAAAAGCCCTGAAATTGCTAGACTCAAGAAAGTGGTCACGAGAGTGATAAGTGATGTAAATTCGAAAGAAAATGAAAGAGTTCAGTTGCAGTTTTAACTCTGTAAAGAGATGTGGTGGCTGTATCATCCTCTGTATATTTTTTTCATTCATGAGCAGTTTTAAGATTTCTTCTTTAAACGTAAATGGGGCAAGAGATGGTAAAAAAAGAGCCATGGTGTATGAGTTAATTAGGGGAAAGGGAAGTGACATAATTTTTCTACAAGAAACGCATAGTAATTTGGAAAATGAAGTTATGTGGCAACAGAAGTGGGGGGGGGACAGTGGTGTGTAGTCATAAAAACTCAAAAAGTGGGGGGGTGGCTATTTTGTTCTCAAAAGGGGTTTTGCCTTTGTCTTATGAGATTGAGGAGATAGTTGAGGGGAGGTTATTAAAAGTCAGAGCAAGGTATGAAAACATCACTATGTGTCTGATAAATGTATATGCCCCAGTGGTGACAGTTGAGAGGGTATGTTTTCTAGAGACATTATCAAATACCATTGAGAAATGTAATAAAGAGGATTATTTATTTATTGCTGGGGATTTCAACTGCACAGTCAGCGATTTAGATAGAAATCACAAAGAACCTCATATAGCCTCAAGGACTTTTTTAAAACGCCTTATTGTAACACATGAATTGTGTGATATTTGGCGGAGTCAACATGGAGGAACAAGGCAGTACACCTGGGCGCATGTGAGAGAGAACATCATCTCTATGGCTAGGTTAGATAGGTTTTATTGTTTTGAGCATCAATCTCAGGTCTGTAAATCAAGTGTGATAACCCCAGTGGGATTTTCTGATCATTGTTTAATAACAGAGGTGGTGTTCATTAATGATGTAAAACCCAAAAGTGCATACTGGCATTTTAATACAACTTTATTGAGTGATGCTCATTTCAGGAAATGTTTCAGTTTTTTGTGGGAGAGGTGGAGGTCTCAAAAGGCCAGTTTTATATCACTTCAACAGTGGTGGGATATAGGGAAAATCCAGATTCAACAATTCTGTAATCAATACACGAGGAATGTCACCAAGGATATCACCAGATCAATGAAAGCCTTAGAGTTTGAAATAGTGGAACTCATGACGTTGGTTGAGACCACAGGAGATCGAGGCCATACTCAGGCCCTCAAGAGGAGAAAAGCTGCATTGGCAGACCTGCTGGGTATCAGAGCACAGGGGGCATTGGTGAGAAGTAAGTTTCAGGGAATATCTGAAATGGATGCCTCATCCAAGTTTTTCTTTGGTTTAGAGAAAAAGAATGGACAAAGAAAAATTATTCATTGTCTCAAATCAGCTGTTGGACAAGAGCTCACTAGCCCGAGTGAAATTAGAAAGAGGGCAGCAGAGTTCTATGCTGAGCTCTATAAGTGTGAGTACAAAGAGGATAAAACAGTGACACAACAGTTCTTTGATGGGCTCCCAAAGGTGGCTGCAGAAGCTCAGGTTGAGCTGGAGCAACCATTGTCTTTGCAGGAGTTATACACTGCATTAAAAGGCATGGAAAATGGAAGGGCACCAGGCATTGATGGGCTTCCCGTTGACTTTTTTAAGTCTTTTTGGGCTATGTTGGGAGAGGATTGGCTAGCAGTAGTTAATGATAGTTTAACCGGAGGGTTACTACCAATAAGCTGCAGAAGGGCTGTCCTCACCCTATTGCCCAAAAAGGGTGACCCTAGGGAGGTGAAGAACTGGAGGCCGGTGGCTTTATTGTGCACTGATTATAAGATATTGTCAAAGGCTTTGTCCAACAGGCTGAGGGAGGTGATGGGGCAAATCATACATACGGACCAGTCCTACTGTGTTCCTGGCAGGCAGATAGGGGATTTTTTGGACGTCTCTAAGGCTATTGGGTTGGATGCTGGTCTAATTTCAATTGATCAGGAAAAGGCATTTGACCGAGTTGAACATAAATATTTATGGCACACGCTTGAGGCGTTTGGGTTCAGCTCGGGTTTTATTGCCATGATAAAGGTGATATATGGTGACATTGAAAGTGTATTGAAAGTTAACGGTGGTTTGAGTGCTCCTTTTAAAGTGTGTAGAGGTATTCGGCAGGGATGTTCTTTGTCAGGGATGTTGTATGCCATTGCTATAGAGCCACTACTAAATAGCATTAGAAGTCGCATTGAAGGGGTGTACCTTTCAGAGGATATTCCTCCTATTCGTCTCTCAGCCTATGCTGATGATGTAGTTGTGTTAGTGAAAAATCAAGCGGAGGTGGATAGTTTGAGTATAATGGTTGATCGTTTTAGGGGAATATCCTCTGCAAAGGTAAATTGGGAAAAGAGTTGTGCTTTACAGATTGGAAAATGGGCTGGAGGGATCATGGCTTTGCCAGGGGGGCTAGAATGGTGTAAGGGAGGTTTTAAGTATCTTGGAGTGTACCTAGGAGATGAGGGGACTATGGAAAAGAATTGGAGTGGGGTGGTTGAAATGGTGGAAGGGAGGATGAGGAGATGGCGTTGGTTATTATCTCGTATGTCATATAGGGGGCGCACTATTATAGTTAACAATGTGATTGCCTCTGCACTGTGGCATCGGTTGTCAGTTTTAGAACCACCATCTGGCCTTCTGGCTAAGATACAGGCAATTATTGTGGATTTCTTTTGGGATAAATATCATTGGGTTCCACAAAGTGTTTTGTATTTGTCAAAAGAGGAGGGGGGACAAGGTCTTGTACATCTTGCTAGTAGAGCTGCTGCTTTCCGGTTTCAGTTTATTCAAAGGTTGCTTTAAGGACCGGAAAATGTGGTGTGGAGAGGGGTGGCAGGTCTTGTATTACAGAGGGTTGGAGGATTAGGATTAAAGAAGGCTTTATTTCTGGTTGATAGTAGACAGATTTCTAGGGAGGGAGTACCTCCGTTTTACAGAGGCCTTCTCAGAGTGTGGAGCATAATGAAGGTGTCCAGACGAAATTCAGCGGAGTCAGTGCATTGGCTGTTGGAGGAACCGCTGGTGTATGGGGCAAGACTGGATTGTACAACTGCAGCTGTTCCACATTTCTCCAAGATTCTGGTGAAGGGCAAAATAATCACCTTAAAACAGTTAATGGCCATGGCTGGGCCCGCCTTAATGGATGGAAGACGGGTGGCTGAACATTTGGGGATGAGGTCGGAAAGGATTGTCGGACAAATGTTGGGGAGCTGCAGGAAGGCTCTGTCAGCGGAAGAGTGGGGTATCCTTAGTAACCACAAGAAGAATATACAAGATGAAGACGTCTCATTTCCAAGACTAGGGATTACACCAAATATCTCAGAGTCAGAAAGAAAGGTGTTATTGATGGATTTGAGAGGGTTGGAGGAGGTGGGTTTGGATGAGGTGAATGGGAAGGACTTGTATAGGGGGTGTGTCAAGGTGTTGAACAAAGATAAATTGAAAAATAGAAAAGACACTCCATGGAGGGTAAAATTGGGCATTGATGATAAAGTAAAGCCAGAATGGAGAGCACTGTACAAGCCACCGTTACAAAAGGGTACTGGTGATATGCAATGGAGGGTTTTACATGGTATCATTGCAGTTAATGCTTTTATATCTGTTATTAACTCAGATGTTAGAGATGGATGTCCTTTTTGTAATATAAGAGAAACTATTTTTCACTGTTTTATGGAGTGTGAGAGGATAAAACCTCTATTGGAAATGCTGGAATCTTTGTTTAAAGCTGTAGGGGAGGTTTTCAATAACACTGTTTTTATTTTGGGGTTTAGATATAGTAAGCAACAGAAAAGAAAATGTCAAATGTTAAATTTTATTTTGGGACAAGCTAAGATGTCCATTTTTCTGAGTAGGAAACATAAGATAGAAACGGGATATGGGCAGGATGTAAGATGTGTTTTTAAAGGATTAGTGAAAGCAAGAATAAAAGTAGATTTTGAGTTCTTCTCAGCTGTAAAAGATCTCATATTGTTTGAGGAGAAGTGGGCATACGAAGGAGCGCTTTGTTTTGTAGAGGAGGGGAAATTATTTTTTGCTGAAGAAATAAGTTGAATGTAGATGTTATGTATTTATTTATTTTTCGTTTAGGAAGTACATTTGTTGATTCATTTCTGAAAAGACAGTGTGTTATTATTTGTGTTAACATTTGAGTATAAAATAAAGGTTTTATAAAAACTCAAGAACTCAAACTCTCTCTCTCTCTCTCCTCTCTCTCTCTCTCTCTCTCTCTCTCTCTCTCTCTCTCTCTCTCTCTCTCTCTCTCTCTCTCTCTCTCTCTCTCTCTCTCTGTATTTCTCAACAAACCTTGAGAAACTGCAGATGGCAGATGTAACATACCCTGTCGCTGCTCCATCTGCTTGGAGACCGCCTCATTTCTGCTTACGTTAATCTCCATGGGATGTAAACACGTCAATATAAACACTGCCGCCTTACCCAGAGTCCATCTCTCCTAATCCGCTGTTCCATTATCTAAATCTACCTCAGAACCACCCATGTCAGTCAACAAAACAGTATAAACACATCATGCAACAAATTCAAAAGATTTTACTGAATTACAGTTCATGTAAGGAAATCAGTCAATTGAAATAAATTCATTTGTCCCTAATCTATGGATTTCACATGACTGGGAATACAGATATGCATCTGTTGGTCACAGATACCTGTAGGGGCGTGGATCAGAAAACCAGTCAGTATCTGGTGTGACCTCATGCAGCGTGACACATCTCCTTCACATAGAGTTGATCAGGCTGTTGATTGTGGCCTGTGGAATGTTGTCCCACTCCTCTTCAATGGCTGTGGAAGTTGCTGGATATTGGCGGGAAACTGGAACACGTTGTAGTACACGTTCCAATCCTGAAAATGTTAGTCAGACCCATAATCCAACAGTAATGATGTCTCCAGAGAAGTGGAATGATAATTTGTGGGTGACATTTTCCTTCTTTTTTTTTTAAATAAAGGATCAGCGCGCGCGTGTGCGTGTGTGTGTGTGTGTGTGTGTGTGTGTGTGTGTGTGTGTGTGTGTGTGTGTGTGTGTGTGTGTGTGTGTGTGTGTGTGTGTGTGTGTGTGTGTGTGTGTGCGTGCGCGTGTGTGTGTGTGTGTGTGCGTGGCATGGCTTTAGAGGAGGGAGAGAATTAGTCTGAGCTGTCATGTGATGGAAGAACATAGAATGGAATAGAATGGTTCTACTGTGCACCTATCTAGAATATCGGTTGTGTTTCTATACTGGATCTCTATCTTATGTTGTGGTAAAATCGAATTCAGTTAGCAAACAACTGTTGACTTGTATCATGGAAACTGCTATTGCTCTGACATTTAGGAGACCGAGAGGAGGGGTTAGAGAGGAGAGGAAGGGAGGAGACAGAGGGGAGGGGATAGAGAGGAGAGGAAGGGAGGAGACAGAGAGGAGGGGATAGAGAGGAGAGGAAGGGAGGAGACAGAGAGGAGGGGAGAGGAAGGGAGGAGACAGAAGGGAGGGGATAGAGAGGAGAGGAAGGGAGGAGACAGAGGGCATTACTGTTATACAGTAATGCTATACAGTAATGTTATACAGTAATGCTAACAGTAATGCTATACAGTAATGTTATACACTAATGCTAACAGTAATAATGCTAACAGTAATGCTATACAGTAACGTTATACAGTAATGCCAACAGTAATGTTATACAGTAATGCTATACAGTAATGCTAACACTAATGCTAACAGTAATGCTATACAGTAATGTTATACAGTAATGCTATACAGTAATGTTATACAGTAATGCTAACAGTAATGCTATACAGTAATGTTATACACTAATGCTAACAGTAATGCTATACAGTAATGTTATACACTAATGCTAACAGTAATGCTATACAGTAATGTTATACAGTAATGCTAACAGTAATGTTATACAGTAATGCTAACAGTAATGTTATACAGTAATGCTATACAGTAATGCTATACAGTAATGTTATACAGTAATGCTAACAGTAATGTTATACAGTAATGCTATACAGTAATGCTATACAGTAATGTTATACACTAATGCTAACAGTAATGCTATACAGTAATGTTATACAGTAATGCTAACAGTAATGTTATACAGTAATGCTAACAGTAATGCTATACAGTAATGTTATACAGTAATGCTAACAGTAATGCTATACAGTAATGTTATACAGTAATGCTAACAGTAATGCTATACAGTAATGTTATACAGTAATGCTAACAGTAATGCTATACAGTAATGTTATACCGTAATGCTAACAGTAATGCTATACAGTAATGTTATACACTAATGCTAACAGTAATGGTATACAGTAATGTTATACACTAATGCTAACAGTAATGCTATACAGTAATGTTATACAGTAATGCTAACAGTAATGCTATACAGTAATGCTATACAGTAATGCCAACAGTAATGCTAACAGTAATGCTGTACAGTAATGCTATACAGTAATGCTGTACAGTAATGCTATACAGTAATGCTAACAGTAATGCTAACAGTAGTGCTATACAGTAATGCTATACAGTAATGCTAACAGTAATGCTAACAGTAATGCTGTACAGTAATGCTAACAGTAATGCTATACAGTAATGTTAACCGTTGCTCTTCTATACAGATACTAATGCCCCTGACAAATTGAGGCTTGTCGTCCCATGTATTATTATTATAGGCACTCACACCTCACACACACACACACACACACACACACACTCGCACTCGCACTCGCACACGCACACGCACACGCACACGCACACGCACACACACACTCACACACCGATCCCTTCTAACGTAGAAAATCCCCTCTTTTCGACCAGACACAGTTACATAACATCCTCATCATCCCTGATATACTGTATAATGTAGGATTTAGGTTACGTCCCGTAGGGCTCTGGTCAAAAGTGGTGAACTAAGTAGGGAATAGGGTGCTTTTTGGGAAACCGCACTGCATCCCCCACAGCAACTCGCCCAAGCCTTCCCCATTTCTCCTTCTCCCAAATCCAGTCAGCTGATGTTCTGAAAAGGCTGCAAAATCTGGACCCTTACAAATCAGCCGGGCTAGACAATCTGGACCCTTTCTTTCTAAAATGATCTGCCGAATTTGTTGCATCCCCTATTACTAGCCTGTTCAACCTCTCTTTCGTGTCGTCTGAGATTCCCAAAGATTGGAAAGCAGCTGCGGTCATCCCCCTCTTCAAAGGGGGGGACACTCTTGACCCTAACAGCTACAGACCTGTATCTATCCTACCCTGCCTTTCTAAGGTCTTCGAAAGCCAAGTTAACAAACAGATCACCGACCATTTCGAATCACACCGTACCTTCTCCGCTATGCAATCTGGTTTCAGAGCTGGTCATGGGTGCACCTCAGCCACGCTCAAGGTCCTAAACAATATCATAACCGCCATCGATAAGAAACAATACTGTGCAGCCGTATTCATTGATCTGACCAAGGCTTTCGATTCTGTCAATCACCACATTCTTATTGGCAGACACGACAGCCTTGGTTTCTCAAATGATTGCCTCGCCTGGTTCACCAACTACTTCTCTGATAGAGTTCAGTGTGTCAAATCGGAGGGCCTGTTGTCCGAGCCTCTGGCATTCTCTATGGGGGTGCCACAGGGTTCAATTCTTGGGCCGACTCTCTTCTCTGTATACATAAATGATGTTGCTCTTGCTGCTGGTGATTCTCTGATCCACCTCTACGCAGACGACACCATTCTGTATACCTCTGGCTCTTCGTTGGACACTGTGGTAACAAACCTCCAGACGAGCTTCAATGCCATACAACTCTCCTTCCGTGACCTCCAACTGCTCTTAAACGCAAATAAAACTAAATGCATGCTATTCAACCGATCACTGCCCGCACCTGCCCGCCCGTCCAGCATCACTACTCTGGACGGTTCTGACTTAGAATATGTGGACAACTACAAATACCTAGGTGTCTGGTTAGACTGTAAACTCTCCTTCCAGACTCACATCAAACATCTCCAATCCAAAGTTAAATCTAGAATTGGCTTCCTGTTTCGCAACAAAGCATCCTTCACTCATGCTGCCAAACATACCCTCGTAAAACTGACCATCCTACCGATCCTCGACTTTGGCGATGTCATTTACAAAATAGCCTCCAATACCCTACTCAATAAATTGGATGCAGTCTATCACAGTGCCATCCGTTTTGTCACCAAAGCCCCATATACTACCCACCACTGCGACCTGTACACTCTCGTTGGCTGGCCCTCACTTCATACTCGTCGGCAAACCCACTGGCTCCAGGTCATCTACAAGACCCTGCTAGGTAAAGTCCCCCTTTATCTCAGCTCGCTGGTCACCATAGCAGCACCCACCTGTAGCACGCGCTCCAGCAGGTATATCTCACTGGTCACCCCCAAAGCCAATTTCTCCTTTGGCCGCCTCTCCTTCCAGTTCTCTGCTGCCAATGACTGGAATGAACTACAAAAATCTCTGAAACTGGAAACACTTTTCTCCCTCTCTAGCTTTAAGCACCAGCTGTCAGAGCAGCTCACAGATTACTGCACCTGTACATAGCCCATCTATAATTTAGCCCAAACAACTACCTCTTTACCTACTGTATTTATTTATTTATTTTGCTCCTTTGCACCCCATTATTTCTATCTCTACTTTACACTTTCTTCCACTGCAAACCAACCATTCCAGTGTTTTTTTTTTAACTTGCTATATTGTATTTACTTCGCCACCATGGCCTTTTTATTATTATTGACATTGACAAATTACTGACATTATTTTATTATTATTTTTATTTATTTATATATATATTTTGTTTGCCTTCACCTCCCTTATCTCACCTCACTTGCTCACATTGTATATAGACTTATTTTTCACTGTATTATTGACTGTATGTTTGTTTTACTCCATGTGTAACTATGTGTTGTTGTATGTGTCGAACTGCTTTGCTTTATCTTGGCCAGGTCGCAATTGTAAATGAGAACGTGTTCTCAATTTGCCTACCTTGTTAAATAAAGGTGAAATTAAAAAAAATTAAAAAAATAACCCCAATTAGAATCTAGCCCCCAATTAGAATCTAAACCCAATTAGAATCTAGGCCCAAATAGAATCTAGGCCCAATTAGAATCTAGCCCCAATTAGAATCTAGCCCCAATTAGAATCTAGCCCCAAATAGAATCTAGCCCCAATTAGAATCTAACCCCAAATAGAATCTAGCCCCAATTAGAATCTAGCCCCAAATAGAATCTAGCCCCAATTAGAATCTAGCCCCAAATAGAATCTAGCCCCAATTAGAATCTAGCCCCAAATAGAATCTAGCCCCAAGTAGAATCTAGCCCCAATTAGAATCTAGCCCCAAATAGAATCTAGCCCGAAGTAGAATCTAACCCCAATTAGAATCTAGCCCCAATTAGAATCTAGCCCCAAATAGAATCTAGCCCCAATTAGAATCTAGCCCCAATTAGAATCTAGCCCCAATTAGAATCTAGCCCCCCGAAAAAACAATAAACAAAAACAAACGTGAAGCTTAAGGCTATGTGCCACAAACAAAGTCAACCTCCCACAAAGACAGGTGGGAAAAAGGGCTACCTAAGTATGGTTCTCAATCAGAGACAACGATAGACAGCTGTCCCTGATTGAGAACCCTACCCGGCCAAAACATAGAAATACAAATAATAGAACATAGAATACCCACCCCAAATCACACCCTGACCAAACCAAATAGAGATCCTTTTTATGTCTCTATTTGTTTTGGTCAGGCATTTCTAATAAAAAAAATTATATGTACGCTCACAACGCTGCACCTTGGTCCTCTTCATTCAACAGCCGTGACAAAGATTTCCACTGCTCTACTTCCAACTGTGATTTCGTAGCTCACATCTCGTCTAAGTACCCTAGCAACAGTTGATAGTGGTCCATTGTTATAGAGACGGCTTTGTGTTAAACGAAGAGCATTCAGGAGAAGTAAATGTTATTTTGTACTCAATACACTTACCCAATACACAATACCGGACCCACAATGCATTGGGTGCGTAACCCGTGAGGGCGTCTACCCATGGTACTCAGAATGACAAATCACATTTAGAATTATGGTAATTAATCTTAACAGAACATGCAACTCCTGTAATGAAGCAGCCAATAAAACAGGCATTTTCAAACTTTTTTCCCAAACATATGCCAAAATTCAAATTCGCAGGAAAGTACCATTCTAAACAGAGCACCTGATGAGAGAAGGGAGAATCTGAAGATGCAACAACTAGGATGGGTTGATAATATGACTAGGATAGTGCCTTCTGGACAACTGAAGAAAGTTGATATGAAAACCAATAGAACAGGAGAGACATTCTGGTTTCAACGGCATAATAAAGACTTCCTCTGCTATGAGGAAGTCTTTATAAAATAATTGCCTCCCCCGTTTCTATGGTCAGATTTTGGCTAGGCTCCTTTTGAAGCAAGGTAAGACACGGTGTGTAGTAATATGAACTAAAACGTTCAGGTTTCAGACAATTTAGTAAGCTATATGTTTTCAAAATTGGTGGGTGGTGAGTGACTCGTTGACATCCTGCCTACCGTTGCCTAAGCAACAGGAGCAGCAGTTCTCTCTCTGTCTGACATCCTGCCTACCGTTGCCTAAGCAACAGGAGCAGCTGCTCTCTCTCTGTCTGACATCCTGCCTCCCGTTGCCTAAGCAACAGGAGCAGCAGTTCTCTCTCTGTCTGACATCCTGCCTACCGTTGCCTAAGCAACAGGAGCAGCAGTTCTCTCTCTGTCTGACATCCTGCTTACCGTTGCCTAAGCAACAGGAGCAGCTGCTCTCTCTCTGTCTGACATCCTGCCTACCGTTGCCTAAGCAACAGGAGCAGCAGCTCTCTCTCTGTCTGACATCCTGCCTACCGTTGCCTAAGCAACAGGAGCAGCAGCTCTCTCTCTCTGTCTGACATCCTGCCTACCGTTGCCTAAGCAACAGGAGCAGCAGCTCTCTCTCTGTCTGACATCCTGCCTACCGTTGCCTAAGCAACAGGAGCAGCAGCTCTCTCTCTGTCTGACATCCTGCCTACCGTTGCCTAAGCAACAGGAGCAGCAGCTGTCTCTGTCTGACAGCTGTTTGAGGAGCAGCAGCTGTCTCTCTGTCTGACAGCTGTTTGAGGAGCAGCAGCTCTCTCTCTGTCTGACAGCTGTTTGAGGAGCAGCAGCTCTCTCTCTGTCTGACAGCTGTTTGAGGAGCAGCAGCTCTCTCTCTGTCTGACAGCTGTTTGAGGAGCAGCAGCTCTCTCTCTGTCTGACAGCTGTTTGAGGAGCAGCATCTCTCTCTCTGTCTGACAGCTGTTTGAGAAGCAGCAGCTCTCTCTCTGTCTGACAGCTGTTTGAGGAGCAGCAGCTCTCTCTCTGTCTGACAGCTGGTTGAGGAGCAGCAGCTCTCTCTGTCTGACAGCTGTTTGAGGAGCAGCAGCTCTCTCTCTGTCTGACAGCTGTTTGAGGAGCAGCAGCTCTCTCTCTGTCTGACAGCTGTTTGAGGAGCAGCAGCTCTCTCTCTGTCTGACAGCTGTTTGAGGAGCAGCAGCTCTCTCTCTGTCTGACAGCTGTTTGAGGAGCAGCAGCTCTCTCTCTGTCTGACAGCTGTTTGAGGAGCAGCAGCTCTCTCTCTGTCTGACAGCTGTTTGAGGAGCAGCAGCTCTCTCTCTGTCTGACAGCTGTTTGAGGAGCAGCAGCTCTCTTTCTGTCTGACAGCTGTTTGAGGAGCAGCAGCTCTCTCTCTGTCTGACAGCTGTTTGAGGAGCAGCAGCTCTCTCTCTGTCTGACAGCTGTTTGAGGAGCAGCAGCTCTCCCTGTCTGACAGCTGTTTGAGGAGCAGCAGCTCTCTCCCTGTCTGACAGCTGTTTGAGGAGCAGCAGCTCTCTCCCTGTCTGACAGCTGTTTGAGGAGCAGCAGCTCTCTCTCTGTCTGACAGCTGTTTGAGGAGCAGCAGCTCTCTCTCTGTCTGACAGCTGTTTGAGGAGCAGCAGCTCTCTCTCTGTCTGACAGCTGTTTGAGGAGCAGCAGCTCTCTCTCTGTCTGACAGCTGTTTGAGGAGCAGCAGCTCTCTCTCTGTCTGACAGCTGTTTGAGGAGCAGCAGCTCTCTCTCTGTCTGACAGCTGTTTGAGGAGCAGCAGCTCTCTCTCTGTCTGACAGCTGTTTGAGGAGCAGCAGCTCTCTCTCTGTCTGACAGCTGTTTGAGGAGCAGCAGCTCTCTTTCTGTCTGACAGCTGTTTGAGGAGCAGCAGCTCTCTCTCTGTCTGACAGCTGTTTGAGAAGCAGCAGCTCTCTCTCTGTCTGACAGCTGTTTGAGGAGCAGCAGCTCTCTCTCTGTCTGACAGCTGTTTGAGGAGCAGCAGCTCTCTCTGTCTGACAGCTGTTTGAGGAGCAGCAGCTCTCTCTCTGTCTGACAGCTGTTTGAGGAGCAGCATCTCTCTCTCTGTCTGACAGCTGTTTGAGAAGCAGCAGCTCTCTCTCTGTCTGACAGCTGTTTGAGGAGCAGCAGCTCTCTCTCTGTCTGACAGCTGTTTGAGGAGCAGCAGCTCTCTCTCTGTCTGACAGCTGTTTGAGGAGCAGCAGCTCTCTCTCTGTCTGACAGCTGTTTGAGGAGCAGCAGCTCTCTCTCTGTCTGACAGCTGTATGAGGAGCAGCAGCTCTCTCTCTGTCTGACAGCTGTTTGAGGAGCAGCAGCTCTCTCTCTGTCTGACAGCTGTTTGAGGAGCAGCAGCTCTCTCTCTGTCTGACAGCTGTTTGAGGAGCAGCAGCTCTCTTTCTGTCTGACAGCTGTTTGAGGAGCAGCAGCTCTCTCTCTGTCTGACAGCTGTTTGAGGAGCAGCAGCTCTCTCTCTGTCTGACAGCTGTTTGAGGAGCAGCAGCTCTCTCTCTGTCTGACAGCTGTTTGAGGAGCAGCAGCTCTCTCTCTGTCTGACAGCTGTTTGAGGAGCAGCAGCTCTCTCTCTGTCTGACAGCTGTTTGAGGAGCAGCAGCTCTCTCTCTGTCTGACAGCTGTTTGAGGAGCAGCAGCTCTCTCTTTGTCTGACAGTTGTTTGAGAGCAGCAGCTCTCTCTGTCTGACAGCTGTTTGAGGAGCAGCAGCTCTCTCTCTGTCTGACAGCTGTTTGAGGAGCAGCAGCTCTCTCCCTGTCTGACAGCTGTTTGAGAAGCAGCAGCTCTCTCTCTGTCTGACAGCTGTTTGAGGAGCAGTGTAGTAGTAACATAAGACACATGGATAACATATAAAGACATAAGACAGCTGAACATTAAAGTAACGAACCACATGTTCACGTTGATCATGAGACTGTGGTAATGGAGATATACTAAGGGACGTTCTGGCCCTCTTATTTTCTCCATTGTGCTGACAGACTGACCAGACACATGGGCACCTAAAACAATTGGACACACTAGACTTATAGTCTACACATTCCACTAAAAGCACACATACCAGAGAAATATGCCTAAGGCAACTGGACACTAATGATAAGAAGAGACATAGAGTCTGCCAATTCCAATAAGGACATACCAGAGAACATGCTGGGGCATTGAATTAAATACAGGGTTGAGTCATAGGCCTAGAGGGTAGATGGACATAGATTATTTTTAAGACAAGCATGGGTCTGGCCACTATTATAATTTAACTGAAAGCAGATAATGGGCGTTAGTAGGCGTGAACAAGCAGGAAGCCTGAACTAAAAAGATAAGGATGGCAGGAAGAATTAGGGGAAGTATGCTTATTTGCATATGGGGTGGACCCATATGCTATTTATGTATAAATGTTGGAACCGGGGTTGGGAAGCGGTGTGTGTTCCGCGGGGGGTGTTCCGCGGGGACATGCCAGTGGGCTGTACAGTTGTAATAAAGAGCATGTTTGATTTTAAAAGTTCTGGTAAGCGTTGTATTTGAAAATGATTTTCCACGACATATTTGGCGAGCTAGCCAGGAGCTGATAGGGACTGGGACGTTCTTGGCTGATGATGGGTTCTTTGGACAATCTAAACAAACAGAGGTGGCCGCCCAACTAGACGGTAAGCAAGTTCTTACAATAGTTGAAATGTTTGTGTAAGATTGCTCCAGAGATACTGTCTCAGCGAGAGGAGCGCCACGTAAGTCTCTCTTTCAAATTTCCTAAAATGAAACCAGTAAATACAAAAGAACTTTTAAATTCAATGAATTTGCATGTATGTGTAATTTGGGGAATGGTATTAAATGTAAATGTATGCGCATGTATAGAGACTGAGTGAATAGGTGCTGTGAACTTTGCTTGTGTTAGATGTAGAGTGAGCATGCATGCGCTCGTTCAGATCAGACCGTTCGAATGTGTAGCTTAAATGATGCGGTTGTTTGCGCATCTGGCTGAGATGGCTGGTTAACATTTTTGAAAAGGTCTGCTTGGGTGGGATATTCACGGCACGGCAGAAGGGTCTGTTGGTGAATATTTAGTAGTTAAATTAATATTTCATGGTTACCGCTTTGAAAGAAGGACTGAACGGATGAAATATTTAGAAGGCAGGAAAAACGTTAGCCCGATTGTGCGGCGTTCAACTGCAAAAGTAACTTATACGGTCAAAGCATAAAACAGTAGGTTGTAGGAAAACGTTAGCCCGATTGTGCGGCTTTCAACTGCAAAAGTAACTTATACGGTCAAAGCATAAATTAGTAGGTTGTAGGAAAACGTTGGCCCGATTGTGCGGCGTTCAACTGCAAAAGTAACTTATACGGTCAAAGCATAAAACAGTAGGTTGTAGGAAAACGTTAGCCCGATTGTGCGGCGTTCAACTGCAAAAGTAACTTATACGGTCAAAGCATAAATTAGTAGGTTGTAGGAAAACGTTGGCCCGATTGTGCGGCGTTCAACTGCAAAAGTAACTTATACGGTCAAAACATAAATCAGTAGTTAAATAAATATTCATAGTTTCCGCTCTGAAAGGAGGACTGTATGAGTGAAGTAGTAGGTGCAGGAAAAACGTTGGCCCGATTGTGCGGCGTTCAAATGCAAAAGAAATCCTGCGAATAAAAAACCGCTCTGTCTAGCTACCAGGGTTTGGTAATTCAGTAGGTCACGCCATAATACTACTCTAATAATAGAAGAAAAGATAAGTATTGGGGGTTGAATAGAATATGAAGACAAGCTGATCCGATTAGACAGTAGTCTCGTCATATTGTAGAAGTCTAGGCTTATGTAGGTGGAAGTGAATTAAGTCAATAAGGAAAGACAAGTTGTGTGTGTGTGTAGGCAGAACGTCCAGGAGAGGGAGCGCGCAGCTCTCCTGTGACAGAGTAGAGTTGATGAAGGGTGTCGTTAACTGCTATTAGGCAGAGGGAAAGAAGTTAAGAAACATCGAAGTAAAATAAGTTATAAGCAAGGATAAAAACACTGATGTGATAAAGTAGTAAGCGACCATAGTAAAATTACTAAAAAGGTATCAAAATAAATAATGAATAAAAATAATTAAAGAGGAGTTAACCGAATAGTATAATATGAATAGAACAGTGTGGTAACAAAACAGAAAGTAGAATCGTTGATAAAATGAAATTGTACTATAAAGTTAAAAACGAATCTAGGTTAGTTAAGATAAATAGTGATAAATAGTGAAATTCAGGACAGATTAAGGATTCACGAACGGTGTAACAAAGGAAGAGGAAAAAACAGGCCGTCGATCACTCTGTGTCTACAGAAGCTACGGTCTAAAAATAGCCTGAAGGACAGAGACCAGAATATGAGAGGTTGGTTTCACTAAAACCGTGAATCAGGAATTAAACAGTAAAATGGGATAAAAGACAATGAAACAATAAGAATATAGAGAAGAGGTAAGAAAGTATAGACAAAATAAATAACTAAAGGTAAAAGTAAGACGTTAGATAGAGATCTTAATGGAACGGGCAGTGGACCTGTGTGGCTCAGTTGGTAGAGCATGGTGCTTACAAACGCCTGGGTTGAGTGTTCAATTCCCATGGGGGGACCAGGATGAATATGTATGAACTTTCCAATTTGTAAGTCGCTCTGGATAAGAGCATCTGCTAAATGACTTAAATGTAACGTAAATGTAATATTAACAATATGTACACTTTCTTTTCCAGAAAGAATAAGGGAAAAAAAGGGTTTTTTAATCTTCTCTGGTCAACAATGTCATTGGAGACTGCATTACTGTGGAAAGCAGTTAATTAAAGTCAGCCGCTTTAAAAATAAAAATATCTGGATAAGGCTAAAACATGGAGTTCTGCATGAGTGAGTCCAGTCCCTTTGCGATTATTGGCTTATGATTCACTAGTGAGTACACCATGTACTGGGAATGAATATGCATTAGTAGATATATTGGAAGGGTTTTTTCCAATTCAGTTTCAAATTGGGTATGCAAAAGGATGAACATGTTTTTGAAAAATGTATTTAAGTTGCTCCTAAAGAAAGGGGGAGTGGAAACATATTAATGGTCTCAAAATGCCCTGAATCCTAGGAATTTCTTGTGAAAGACTGATCACCTTTTACTAGAAATTGTTGGAACAGGTGGGATATACTTATAAAATGTTTAAGACACTAGACTCTATTCAAACTGTATAATTACTTTGAAAATCTATTATGTCCCTGGGAAAATTATGAAGAGTTGTACCCTTAAATTGAATAAGTTATTCGAATAGGTTTATTTTAATTTTTATTTTCGATATAACATGGGTTCATAGGTAAAACTATCAGTTCTTTGGGGTTATGGTCTTTGGGGGAATACACAAATGTGTTTTGTTCATTATGCATATAAAAAGTGTTGAAAGTTATTCTAAAGGGTTTATTGGAGTGTGGGTTTCTGTAAGGGTTTTGT
This sequence comes from Salvelinus alpinus, assembly GCF_045679555.1. Taxonomy (NCBI): domain Eukaryota; kingdom Metazoa; phylum Chordata; class Actinopteri; order Salmoniformes; family Salmonidae; genus Salvelinus; species Salvelinus alpinus. The sequence continues at coordinate 101,221,654 of NC_092090.1, forward strand.
TGATAAAAACATCATCTATAATTCATCTGAGAGAACACTGGTGGAATAAGGGAGTTATCATAAGAAGGTGACGTCAGAATGCTTTAAGGCATGGGAGAGAATATCACCACAAGTGGGTGTGGAGATCAAACCCACCCTAACCGACTGAACAGTGAGGGACAACTGTGTCTGATGACCTGTGAACTGTATCTAAAAAAGACATGCTGAAATGACATTATATTTGTTGGGAGAATAATGACTTAAAGGAATTGGGGTACTGACCTTTTTATTATCAGGCCACTCATGAGAGAAACTGAGACAAAAGGGCTATTGGGAAAATAGATAGTACTGGTATTTAAAGTGTTTAGTATAAATGTTAATTATTAAAGGGATGTTGTGTATTGAATAGATAAGGTCAAATTTGAGTTAAAGTAAACACTAAGGATTGTTATCATGAATATTGGGTTGGAAAATGTATAAAATAAAAAATATAACTGTTTAGTTATTTGGATATAGAACTGTTTAACGTTAATAGGCTTAGGGAAGCTCTGGAAACTAATCCTGAGACAAGGAGGTTGACAGAACTTACAGAATTTTAGATTAAAGGTTTTTTGTTTCTTTCGTTTTATAATGTCATTGGAATTGGGATGATAAAATGTAATGTTCAATTGAATAAATAGGTAGTCTGTTGTGCGAAGATACCCATGAATGAAGAAGAAAGAGACCAACAATAACATTGGCATAGAATGAAACGGATGGACGTTTTCCATTACATTACAAATAGTGGTAATATTGCAAATGTGCAATTATTATTATTATTATTTTTTTTATTTTTTTATTTTTATTTTAATTTCTCTTTTTCTCGTTTGGTCAATTTATTTTTGTTTTGAGGAACATAAGGTTGTGTATATGTTCCTGAGGAGGGACTGATATAAATGATATATAAATTGACTTAAGGATGTTTTAAGTATGTATCAAACAATGGCAGTTATGGGTTAGGGGACTTATAAATGAAGGTAATGGTAGTAAAGGGGTGTTATTAAAAATTAAGATTTAGTGATCTTGCTAATGTTGTCAGGAAATAACCCATGTGTTAGTGTGTATGTCCTCAGGAAAAAACAGCCAGAAATGGAAGGGCTTGGGCTGCATTCTGGAGACTGAGTGTACATCAAGATACACCAGGCTGGTGGTATACTTCTTACAACACTGCAGTGGTAAAGTTCTTTATGTCTCTCTTTGGTGGGTGCATAAGTCTCACGAGAAGTAAGGTCCAGCTGAATAATGGGTGAGCTTGAAAACACCATGACAGAGGATGTGGAATCAGAGAGAGAAAGAGAGAGAGATTAGATTCCACTATAGACATACTGGGTTGAGTTTGGAGGCTACTTGTTTTATTTTTAATACATCATGTGAAAGAGAATGGATAATAGGATATTATACTCTAAACAAACATGTTAAAGGGATTGATATGAAAGCATATACAGTGTTGAATTAATTCAAGAAGAGAGAATGTTAATTGTAGGTTATGCACATGATTATCAGTTGAAATGGAGTAGATGGGAAACTAAGTAAAAATGACATGATTTGGGAACACCTCTCAGAACCTGTGGCCGAAAGGGGAAGACTGGGTGGAAGCATGAGGAAGCTTTTTAGGGCTTTTATTTTTGTGGAGTCCAGCAGAAAAGTATCCTGGAGGCATAGAGTCAGGTAAAGAGAGAGTGGGAATTGTCATGGTCTCAGATTTCAGTTTGCATGAATATATTTATGCATAACACATAACATTGTCAATGCTGTTATGTTTTGTCTGTTGTTTTCCAAGTCTTATGTTTAGGAAACCAGAAGGAGAGGGGTTCGCCAGCTTCAGCTGGAATGTCTGTTTGTTGTGTGATGAGTGATGGAAGTAAGAGGATGTATGGTGCAATCTTAGAACAGAGGCCATAAGTCTCTAAGTATGAATGCTTCACAGAAAGTAGGCAGAAACCTGAACCAGGATGAGAGGTTCTGCGTCTGATGATCCAAGGGGACCAGAAGGACCTCTCTCAGTGGTACCAGGAGATCTAGTCCATGTTGGAGGGATCCGGAGGAAGTGGGATCAACCGAGGAGAGATGGACCCTATGAGGTGGCCAAAGCAACAAGAACGGCCGTCCAAGTGAAAAGAAGCCAGACGTGGTACCATCTGAACCACTGCAGCTGAGTCCCAACAGAGAGAAGGATACAACCACATAGAGATGAGGACACTGAGGATGCTGATTCACCAGGAGGGAGCCTGGAGGGAGCAGGAGCAGCGGAAACGATTGAGATGCCAGGGAGGAGCCAAGAAAACAGTAAATCAAGTGAAAGCCAAAATATGACACGTGCACCGACTAATGCACCCAGAAGAGGAGGAGAGGCCTCACAAGGAACAGAATAAGAACGTTTCTTTCCTAAAATTGAAACCCTTCCAGATGGAAGCTAAGTCCGGCCTGAGGAGGGAGCTTCAGGTGAAGAAAGAGGAGGAAAAGTCCCGCAAGCTGAAGAAAATGGGGATTACCCCACAATTGACTTTTAAACTTTTGAATGGCCTCCTTTACAGACAATTGATGTTAGAACAACAAAAGAATAATGACATTGACATAACAGAAGCAACAGTGAATGCTAGTATAGAAACAACAGACTAATGCACAATCAAGATGTATGGTGGGAGCAGGAAGAGAAGAATGAAATCAGCCGAACAATCCAAAAAGACTGACAAGGTTAGAATCTATGTTCCACCTCAATGTATAACAGAAGCAGGAGAACTGAAGTCTATCTCAATCATAAGGATCAAACCCTTATCGGAGATTGCACTCTGTGGATGGACACATCACCAAACAAAGGGAGAAGTCGTTTGGGACCCGAAAGGATGTGACCTGACATGAATCAAAGAAAAAGACGAGTAGGTGCTCATCATGAACAAGATTGAACCAGTGGAAGGTGAAGACCTACCCCTGCACCTGAACAGGAAGAACCTGTGACAACAACAAGGGTGGCGGCTGCTGTGACGACCACAGTAGTTACCACTAGATGACATCGACTGCCCTTACCAAGCAGACCACCGTGCCAACAAAGCAACCTGAGACATCAGTCAGGAGAGTTTTTTACTGACATTTGGAACTTTCTGATAAACTCTAATGATCTACCTCAAGATAAGAACATTGAAAAAGCGACAGAATTAGATATATTAGAACCACTCAAGGACAGCACACGAGAAGAAGTAGTGAAGAACGAGTGGTACAAATGGGTTAAGTCTATGGCAAACAAACACAGAATGGACAATTGTATTTTGTGTAGAAAATCACCTTTGTCTGATCTTTTAATAGTCTCTGAACCAGCATCATTTAAAAACTGTGTAAGTTGGAAAAATGACCATTGTACCAATAGAAAGTATTCTATTTCCTTGTGTGACATTGAATGTAGGATTGCTCAAGGGAGCACTAGAGGCAGAGCCATGTTAAACGAGACTAAGTTGGGAGACAATGATTGTGCTGCCTATGAAATTAGAACTGAATTAAATGGACCCCAGTTAGACAGAAGTACTGTGGTTAAAGGAAAATATGAATGTTTTTACAGACACCACACTGAAGGAATTGATGTAGGAAACACCACTGTAGAATGTGATACTATTTGGGTGCTAGAGAATGCGGGAGTTCGTAAAAGTAATGATAAAGGATTGATTATGAATAGAAAAGGGTTGTGTAGTTACATAACTCAGGTTGCGCCATCTCTTACTATGTTGAAAAATCAAGACAGAGGTATTGCTGATAGTTTCTGGATGTGTGGAAAAAAACTAACTGTTGAATGTATTGTCTGATGGATGGATTGGTCCTTGTGCCTTAGTTAGAGCAATTAAATAGGTTACTATTATTGAATCACTCCATGATGACTATGTTAAACCTAGAGTTAAAATGGCTTATGATAAGGATCCTGAGGTATACCTTAATGCAATTGGACTGCTTAGAGGTCTACCTAGGGATTTCAAGGCCAGAGATGAGGTTAAATCAGGATTTGAATCTATATTTTTGTGGATAACACCAAATATGAACTTAGAATGGATTAATTATATTTTTATACCAAATTTGATCTTTTACTCTTATGAATATTGGAGATGTTTGGTCTAGTTGGTTTTCTTTAATGTTTCTGATTGGATCTTTTACTCCTATTTCACATTGGAGATGTTTGGTCTAGTTGGTTTATATGCTTCACTTTGTTTTAATTTTTTGTATTTTCTTGTTTATCATAGGTATTTTAATTTACTATCCCAAAGTCTTATTTGTATCATTTATGTGGCTAAATAGCCCCAGAGGGGGGATTGTAGTAGTAACATAAGACACATGGATAACATATAAAGACATAAGACAGCTGAACATTAAAGTAACGAACCACATGTTCACGTTGATCATGAGACTGTGGTAATGGAGATATACTAAGGGACGTTCTGGCCCTCTTATTTTCTCCATTGTGCTGACAGACTGACCAGACACATGGGCACCTAAAACAATTGGACACACTAGACTTATAGTCTACACATTCCACTAAAAGCACACATACCAGAGAAATATGCCTAAGGCAACTGGACACTAATGATAAGAAGAGACATAGAGTCTGCCAATTCCAATAAGGACATACCAGAGAACATGCTGGGGCATTGAATTAAATACAGGGTTGAGTCATAGGCCTAGAGGGTAGATGGACATAGATTATTTTTAAGACAAGCATGGGTCTGGCCACTATTATAATTTAACTGAAAGCAGATAATGGGCGTTAGTAGGCGTGAACAAGCAGGAAGCCTGAACTAAAAAGATAAGGATGGCAGGAAGAATTAGGGGAAGTATGCTTATTTGCATATGGGGTGGACCCATATGCTATTTATGTATAAATGTTGGAACCGGGGTTGGGAAGCGGTGTGTGTTCCGCGGGGGGTGTTCCGCGGGGTGTGTTCCGCGGGGACATGCCAGTGGGCTGTACAGTTGTAATAAAGAGCATGTTTGATTTTAAAAGTTCTGGTAAGCGTTGTATTTGAAAATGATTTTCCACGACAGCAGCAGCTCTCTCTCTGTCTGACAGCTGTTTGAGGAGCAGCAGCTCTCTCTCTGTCTGACAGCTGTTTGAGGAGCAGCAGCTTTCTCTCTGTCTGACAGCTGTTTGAGGAGCAGCAGCTCTCTCTCTGTCTGACAGCTGTTTGAGGAGCAGCAGCTCTCTCTCTGTCTGACAGCTGTTTGAGGAGCAGCAGCTCTCTCTCTGTCTGACAGCTGTTTGAGGAGCAGCAGCTCTCTCTCTGTCTGACAGCTGTTTGAGGAGCAGCAGCTCTCTTTCTGTCTGACAGCTGTTTGAGGAGCAGCAGCTCTCTCTCTGTCTGACAGCTGTTTGAGAAGCAGCAGCTCTCTCTCTGTCTGACAGCTGTTTGAGGAGCAGCAGCTCTCTCTCTGTCTGACAGCTGTTTGAGGAGCAGCAGCTCTCTCTGTCTGACAGCTGTTTGAGGAGCAGCAGCTCTCTCTCTGTCTGACAGCTGTTTGAGGAGCAGGATCTCTCTCTCTGTCTGACAGCTGTTTGAGAAGCAGCAGCTCTCTCTCTGTCTGACAGCTGTTTGAGGAGCAGCAGCTCTCTCTCTGTCTGACAGCTGTTTGAGGAGCAGCAGCTCTCTCTCTGTCTGACAGCTGTTTGAGGAGCAGCAGCTCTCTCTCTGTCTGACAGCTGTTTGAGGAGCAGCAGCTCTCTCTCTGTCTGACAGCTGTATGAGGAGCAGCAGCTCTCTCTCTGTCTGACAGCTGTTTGAGGAGCAGCAGCTCTCTCTCTGTCTGACAGCTGTTTGAGGAGCAGCAGCTCTCTCTCTGTCTGACAGTTGTTTGAGGAGCAGCAGCTCTCTTTCTGTCTGACAGCTGTTTGAGGAGCAGCAGCTCTCTCTCTGTCTGACAGCTGTTTGAGGAGCAGCAGCTCTCTCTCTGTCTGACAGCTGTTTCAGGAGCAGCAGCTCTCTCTCTGTCTGACAGCTGTTTGAGGAGCAGCAGCTCTCTCTCTGTCTGACAGCTGTTTGAGGAGCAGCAGCTCTCTCTCTGTCTGACAGCTGTTTGAGGAGCAGCATCTCTCTCTCTGTCTGACAGCTGTTTGAGAAGCAGCAGCTCTCTCTCTGTCTGACAGCTGTTTGAGGAGCAGCAGCTCTCTCTCTGTCTGACAGCTGTTTGAGGAGCAGCAGCTCTCTCTGTCTGACAGCTGTTTGAGGAGCAGCAGCTCTCTCTCTGTCTGACAGCTGTTTGAGGAGCAGCATCTCTCTCTCTGTCTGACAGCTGTTTGAGAAGCAGCAGCTCTCTCTCTGTCTGACAGCTGTTTGAGGAGCAGCAGCTCTCTCTCTGTCTGACAGCTGTTTGAGGAGCAGCAGCTCTCTCTCTGTCTGACAGCTGTTTGAGGAGCAGCAGCTCTCTCTCTGTCTGACAGCTGTTTGAGGAGCAGCAGCTCTCTCTCTGTCTGACAGCTGTATGAGGAGCAGCAGCTCTCTCTCTGTCTGACAGCTGTTTGAGGAGCAGCAGCTCTCTCTCTGTCTGACAGCTGTTTGAGGAGCAGCAGCTCTCTCTCTGTCTGACAGTTGTTTGAGGAGCAGCAGCTCTCTTTCTGTCTGACAGCTGTTTGAGGAGCAGCAGCTCTCTCTCTGTCTGACAGCTGTTTGAGGAGCAGCAGCTCTCTCTCTGTCTGACAGCTGTTT